>NW_026558984.1:0-95996 GCF_026930045.1 Uloborus diversus
TAGAAAAAAATATTTGCATTTAAGATTTCCTTTCCGGCTGGGATTTGAACCCAGGGCGACACTCATGGAAGCCCAACGCTCTCGCCAATATACTATCGGATCTCTGTTGATCGGTGTCTTAATTATAATAAAAACAAAAATGCACCTTAGTAATTATTGATCTAAAATCTTTGAAATCTAAAGGTCGAATGATTAAACTGACTCAGAATTTCCTTCCGTACATAAATAATCCATATTTGCAAAAGAAAGAAATTGAAAAAAAAAAAGAATCTTCAAATTAGAAGAGAAATATATACATGGAAGATTTTCGTTCCGGCCGGGACTCGAACCCAGTACCACGCGCTTGGAACCCAACGGTCTAGCCATTAGGCTATCGGAGCTCTGTCGATGGAAGTCTTAAATATAATAAAAACAAAAAATGCACCTTGGTAATTATTGATTCAAACACTTTGAAATTTACAGGTCGAATAATTAAACTGACTCAGAATTTTTCTCCCTACATAAATAATCAATATTCGCAAAAGAGAAAAATTAAAAAAAAAAAGAAGAAGAAATTTCAAATTAGAAACTAAAAGTATACATTGAAGATTTTCGTTCAGGCTGGGACTCGAACCCAGGGCCACTCGCTTGGAAGCCTAACACTCTAGCCATTAGTCTATGGGAGCTCTGTCGGTGGGAGTTTTAAATATAATAAAAACAAAAAATGCACCTTGGTAATTGTTTATTTAAACACTTTGAAATCTTCGTGTCGAAAAATTAAACTGACTCAGAATTTTCTTCCCTACATAAATAATCAATAATTGCAAAGGAAAGAAATTAAAAAAAAAGAATTTTCAAATTAGAAAAGAAATATATACATTGAAGATATTCGCTCCGGCTGGGACTCGAACCCAGGCCACTCGCTTGGAAGACCAGCCGTCTAGCCATTAGGCTATCGGAGTTCTGTCGAGCGGAGTCTTACTGCCTGACTGATACTGCCTGACTGACAGACTGACTCACTGACTGACTGATACTGACTGACTGACTCACTGACTGACCGAGACTGACTGACTAACTGCCTGACTGACTGAGACTGGACTGACTGACTGACTGACTGACTGACTGACTAACTGACTGACTGAGACTGACTGACTGACTGCTTGACTCTCTGACTGGCTATTTCACTGACTGACTGAATGACTAAATGACTGACTGACACTGACTGACTGACTGCTTGACTACCTGACTGACTGCTTGACTGACTAACTGACTGGACAGGACTGACCGACTGACTGACTGACAGACTGACTGAATAAGGATGACTGACAGACTGACTGAATAAGGCTGACTGACTGACTGACTGACAGACTGACTGAATAAGGCTGACTGACTGACAGACTGACTGAATAAGGCTGACCGACTGACTGACTGCCTGACTGACTGACTGACTGAATGACTGACTGACTGACTGACCGAGACTGACTGACTGACTGACTGACTGAGACTGGACTGGACTGACTGACTGACTGCCTGACTGACTGACTGACTGAATGACTGACTGACTGAGACTAAATGACTGACTGCTTGACTGACTGGCTGAAGGACTAACTGACTGACTGAGTGACTGACTGACTGGACTGACTGACTGAGACTGAATGACTGAGTGCTTGACTGATTGACTGTCAGACTGACTGACTGACTTCGCAAAAGGGAAAAATAAAAAAAAAAGAATTATAAAATTAGAAAAAAATATTTGCATTTAAGATTTCCTTCCGGCTGGGACTCGAACCCAGGGCCACTCGCTTGGAAGCCTAACACTCTAGCCATTAGTCTATGGGAGCTCTGTCGGTGGGAGTTTTAAATATAATAAAAACAAAAAATGCACCTTGGTAATTGTTTATTTAAACACTTTGAAATCTTCGTGTCGAAAAATTAAACTGACTCAGAATTTTCTTCCCTACATAAATAATCAATAATTGCAAAGGAAAGAAATTGAAAAAAAAAAAGAATTTTCAAATTAGAAAAGAAATATATACATTGAAGATATTCGCTCCGGCTGGGACTCGAACCCAGGCCACTCGCTTGGAAGACCAGCGGTCTAGCCATTAGGCTATCGGAGTTCTGTCGAGCGGAGTCTTACTGCCTGACTGATACTGCCTGACTGACAGACTGACTCACTGACTGACTGATACTGACTGACTGACTCACTGACTGACCGAGACTGACTGACTAACTGCCTGACTGACTGAGACTGGACTGACTGACTGACTGACTGACTGACTGACTAACTGACTGACTGAGACTGACTGACTGACTGCTTGACTCTCTGACTGGCTATTTCACTGACTGACTGAATGACTAATGACTGACTGACACTGACTGACTGACTGCTTGACTACCTGACTGACTGCTTGACTGACTAACTGACTGGACAGGACTGACCGACTGACTGACTGACAGACTGACTGAATAAGGATGACTGACAGACTGACTGAATAAGGCTGACTGACTGACTGACTGACAGACTGACTGAATAAGGCTGACCGACTGACTGACTGCCTGACTGACTGACTGACTGAATGACTGACTGACTGACTGACCGAGACTGACTGACTGACTGACTGAGACTGGACTGGACTGACTGACTGACTGACTGAGACTGACTGACTGCTTTAGTGACTAACTGACTGCACAGGACTGACCGACTGACTGACTGACTGACTGCCTGACTGACTGACTGACTGAATGACTGACTGACTGAGACTAAATGACTGACTGCATGACTGACTGGCTGAAGGACTAACTGACTGACTGACACTGAATGACTGAGTGCTTGACTGATTGACTGTCAGACTGACTGACTGACTTCGCAAAAGGGAAAAATAAAAAAAAAAGAATTATAAAATTAGAAAAAAATATTTGCATTTAAGATTTCCTTCCGGCTGGGATTCGAACCCAGGGCGACACTCATGGAAGCCCAACGCTCTCGCCAATATACTATCGGATCTCTGTTGATCGGTGTCTTAGTTATAATAAAAACAAAAAATGCACCTTAGTAATTATTGATCTAAAATCTTTGAAATCTAAAGGTCGAATGATTAAACTGACTCAGAATTTTCTTCCGTACATAAATAATCCATATTTGCAAAAGAAAGAAATTGAAAAAAAAAAAGAATCTTCAAATTAGAAGAGAAATATATACGTGGAAGATTTTCGTTCCGGCCGGGACTCGAACCCAGTACCACGCGCTTGGAACCCAACGGTCTAGCCATTAGGCTATCGGAGCTCTGTCGATGGAAGTCTTAAATATAATAAAAACAAAAAATGCACCTTGGTAATTATTTATTCAAACACTTTGAAATTTACAGGTCGAATAATTAAACTGACTCAGAATTTTTCTCCCTACATAAATAATCAATATTCGCAAAAGAGAAAAATTAAAAAAAAAAAGAAGAAGAAATTTCAAACTAGAAACTAAAAGTATACATTGAAGATTTTCGTTCAGGCTGGGACTCGAACCCAGGGCCACTCGCTTGGAAGCCTAACACTCTAGCCATTAGTCTATGGGAGCTCTGTCGGTGGGAGTTTTAAATATAATAAAAACAAAAAATGCACCTTGGTAATTGTTTATTTAAACACTTTGAAATCTTCGTGTCGAAAAATTAAACTGACTCAGAATTTTCTTCCCTACATAAATAATCAATAATTGCAAAGGAAAGAAATTGAAAAAAAAAAGAATTTTCAAATTAGAAAAGAAATATATACATTGAAGATATTCGCTCCGGCTGGGACTCGCACCCAGGCCACTCGCTTGGAAGACCAGCGGTCTAGCCATTAGGCTATCGGAGTTCTGTCGAGCGGAGTCTTACTGCCTGACTGATACTGCCTGACTGACAGACTGACTCACTGACTGACTGATACTGACTGACTGACTCACTGACTGACCGAGACTGACTGACTAACTGCCTGACTGACTGAGACTGGACTGACTGACTGACTGACTGACTGACTGACTAACTGACTGACTGAGACTGACTGACTGACTGCTTGACTCTCTGACTGGCTATTTCACTGACTGACTGAATGACTAAATGACTGACTGACACTGACTGACTGACTGCTTGACTACCTGACTGACTGCTTGACTGACTAACTGACTGGACAGGACTGACCGACTGACTGACTGACAGACTGACTGAATAAGGATGACTGACAGACTGACTGAATAAGGCTGACTGACTGACTGACTGACAGACTGACTGAATAAGGCTGACTGACTGACAGACTGACTGAATAAGGCTGACCGACTGACTGACTGCCTGACTGACTGACTGACTGAATGACTGACTGACTGACTGACCGAGACTGACTGACTGACTGACTGACTGAGACTGGACTGGACTGACTGACTGACTGCCTGACTGACTGACTGACTGAATGACTGACTGACTGAGACTAAATGACTGACTGCTTGACTGACTGGCTGAAGGACTAACTGACTGACTGAGTGACTGACTGACTGGACTGACTGACTGAGACTGAATGACTGAGTGCTTGACTGACTGACTGACTGACTGACTGACTGCTTGACTCTCTGACTGGCTATTTCACTGACTGACTGAATGACTAAATGACTGACTGACTGCTTGACTACCTGACTGACTGCTTGACTGACTAACTGACTGGACAGGACTGACCGACTGACTGACTGACAGACTGACTGAATAAGGATGACTGACAGACTGACTGAATAAGGCTGACTGACTGACTGACTGACAGACTGACTGAATAAGGCTGACCGACTGACTGACCGCCTGACTGACTGACTGACTGAATGACTGACTTACTGACAGACCGAGACTGACTGACTGACTGACTGAGACTGGACTGGACTGACTGACTGACTGACTTACTGAGACTGACTGACTGCTTTAGTGACTAACTGACTGCACAGGACTGACCGACTGACTGACTGACTGCCTGACTGACTGACTGACTGAGACTAAATGACTGACTGCTTGACTGACTGGCTGAAGGACTAACTGACTGACTGAGTGACTGACTGACTGGACTGACTGACTGAGACTGAATGACAGAGTGCTTGACTGATTGACTGTCAGACTGACTGACTGACTTCGCAAAAATGAAAAATAAAAAAAAAGAATTATAAAATTAGAAAAAAATATTTGCATTTAAGATTTCCTTTCCGGCTGGGATTTGAACCCAGGGCGACACTCATGGAAGCCCAACGCTCTCGCCAATATACTATCGGATCTCTGTTGCTCGGTGTCTTAATTATAATAAAAACAAAAAATGCACCTTAGTAATTATTGATCTAAAATCTTTGAAATCTAAAGGTCGAATGATTAAACTGACTCAGAATTTTCTTCCGTACATAAATAATCCATATTTGCAAAAGAAAGAAATTGAAAAAAAAAGAATCTTCAAATTAGAAGAGAAATATATACATGGAAGATTTTCGTTCCGGCCGGGACTCGAACCCAGTACCACGCGCTTGGAACCCAACGGTCTAGCCATTAGGCTATCGGAGCTCTGTCGATGGAAGTCTTAAATATAATAAAAACAAAAAATGCACCTTGGTAATTATTGATTCAAACACTTTGAAATTTACAGGTCGAATAATTAAACTGACTCAGAATTTTTCTCCCTAAATAAATAATCAATATTCGCAAAAGAGAAAAATTAAAAAAAAAGAAGAAGAAATTTCAAATTAGAAACTAAAAGTATACATTGAAGATTTTCGTTCAGGCTGGGACTCGAACCCAGGGCCACTCGCTTGGAAGCCTAACACTCCAGCCATTAGTCTATGGGAGCTCTGTCGGTGGGAGTTTTAAATATAATAAAAACAAAAAATGCACCTTGGTAATTGTTTATTTAAACACTTTGAAATCTTCGTGTCGAAAAATTAAACTGACTCAGAATTTTCTTCCCTACATAAATAATCAATAATTGCAAAGGAAAGAAATTGAAAAAAAAAGAGTTTTCAAATTAGAAAAGAAATATATACATTGAAGATATTCGCTCCGGCTGGGACTCGAACCCAGGCCACTCGCTTGGAAGACCAGCGGTCTAGCCATTAGGCTATCGGAGTTCTGTCGAGCGCAGTCTTACTGCCTGACTGATACTGCCTGACTGACAGACTGACTCACTGACTGACTGATACTGACTGACTGACTCACTGACTGACCGAGACTGACTGACTAACTCCCTGACTGACTGAGACTGGACTGACTGACTGACTGACTGACTGACTGACTAACTGACTGACTGAGACTGACTGACTGACTGCTTGACTCTCTGACTGGCTATTTCACTGACTGACTGAATGACTAACTGACTGACTGACACTGACTGACTGACTGCTTGACTACCTGACTGACTGCTTGACTGACTAACTGACTGGACAGGACTGACCGACTGACTGACTGACAGACTGACTGAATAAGGATGACTGACAGACTGACTGAATAAGGCTGACTGACTGACTGACTGACAGACTGACTGAATAAGGCTGACCGACTGACTGACTGCCTGACTGACTGACTGACTGAATGACTGACTGACTGACTGACCGAGACTGACTGACTGACTGACTGAGACTGGACTGGACTGACTGACTGACGGCCTGACTGACTGACTGACTGAATGACTGACTGACTGAGACTAAATGACTGACTGCTTGACTGACTGGCTGAAGGACTAACTGACTGACTGAGTGACTGACTGACTGGACTGACTGACTGAGACTAAATGACTGACTGCTTGACTGACTGGCTGAAGGACTAACTGACTGACTTCGCAAAAGGGAAAAATAAAAAAAAAAAAGAATTATAAAATTAGAAAAAAATATTTGCATTTAAGATTTCCTTTCCGGCTGGGATTTGAACCCAGGGCGACACTCATGGAAGCCCAACGCTCTCGCCAATATACTATCGGATCTCTGTTGATCGGTGTCTTAATTATAATAAAAACAAAAATGCACCTTAGTAATTATTGATCTAAAATCTTTGAAATCTAAAGGTCGAATGATTAAACTGACTCAGAATTTTCTTCCGTACATAAATAATCCATATTTGCAAAAGAAAGAAATTGAAAAAAAAAGAATCTTCAAATTAGAAGAGAAATATATACATGGAAGATTTTCGTTCCGGCCGGGACTCGAACCCAGTACCACGCGCTTGGAACCCAACGGTCTAGCCATTAGGCTATCGGAGCTCTGTCGATGGAAGTCTTAAATATAATAAAAACAAAAAATGCACCTTGGTAATTATTGATTCAAACACTTTGAAATTTACAGGTCGAATAATTAAACTGACTCAGAATTTTTCTCCCTAAATAAATAATCAATATTCGCAAAAGAGAAAAATTAAAAAAAAAGAAGAAGAAATTTCAAATTAGAAACTAAAAGTATACATTGAAGATTTTCGTTCAGGCTGGGACTCGAACCCAGGGCCACTCGCTTGGAAGCCTAACACTCCAGCCATTAGTCTATGGGAGCTCTGTCGGTGGGAGTTTTAAATATAATAAAAACAAAAAATGCACCTTGGTAATTGTTTATTTAAACACTTTGAAATCTTCGTGTCGAAAAATTAAACTGACTCAGAATTTTCTTCCCTACATAAATAATCAATAATTGCAAAGGAAAGAAATTGAAAAAAAAAGAGTTTTCAAATTAGAAAAGAAATATATACATTGAAGATATTCGCTCCGGCTGGGACTCGAACCCAGGCCACTCGCTTGGAAGACCAGCGGTCTAGCCATTAGGCTATCGGAGTTCTGTCGAGCGCAGTCTTACTGCCTGACTGATACTGCCTGACTGACAGACTGACTCACTGACTGACTGATACTGACTGACTGACTCACTGACTGACCGAGACTGACTGACTAACTCCCTGACTGACTGAGACTGGACTGACTGACTGACTGACTGACTGACTGACTAACTGACTGACTGAGACTGACTGACTGACTGCTTGACTCTCTGACTGGCTATTTCACTGACTGACTGAATGACTAACTGACTGACTGACACTGACTGACTGACTGCTTGACTACCTGACTGACTGCTTGACTGACTAACTGACTGGACAGGACTGACCGACTGACTGACTGACAGACTGACTGAATAAGGATGACTGACAGACTGACTGAATAAGGCTGACTGACTGACTGACTGACAGACTGACTGAATAAGGCTGACCGACTGACTGACTGCCTGACTGACTGACTGACTGAATGACTGACTGACTGACTGACCGAGACTGACTGACTGACTGACTGAGACTGGACTGGACTGACTGACTGACGGCCTGACTGACTGACTGACTGAATGACTGACTGACTGAGACTAAATGACTGACTGCTTGACTGACTGGCTGAAGGACTAACTGACTGACTGAGTGACTGACTGACTGGACTGACTGACTGAGACTAAATGACTGACTGCTTGACTGACTGGCTGAAGGACTAACTGACTGACTTCGCAAAAGGGAAAAATAAAAAAAAAAAAGAATTATAAAATTAGAAAAAAATATTTGCATTTAAGATTTCCTTTCCGGCTGGGATTTGAACCCAGGGCGACACTCATGGAAGCCCAACGCTCTCGCCAATATACTATCGGATCTCTGTTGATCGGTGTCTTAATTATAATAAAAACAAAAATGCACCTTAGTAATTATTGATCTAAAATCTTTGAAATCTAAAGGTCGAATGATTAAACTGACTCAGAATTTCCTTCCGTACATAAATAATCCATATTTGCAAAAGAAAGAAATTGAAAAAAAAAAAGAATCTTCAAATTAGAAGAGAAATATATACATGGAAGATTTTCGTTCCGGCCGGGACTCGAACCCAGTACCACGCGCTTGGAACCCAACGGTCTAGCCATTAGGCTATCGGAGCTCTGTCGATGGAAGTCTTAAATATAATAAAAACAAAAAATGCACCTTGGTAATTATTGATTCAAACACTTTGAAATTTACAGGTCGAATAATTAAACTGACTCAGAATTTTTCTCCCTACATAAATAATCAATATTCGCAAAAGAGAAAAATTAAAAAAAAAAAGAAGAAGAAATTTCAAATTAGAAACTAAAAGTATACATTGAAGATTTTCGTTCAGGCTGGGACTCGAACCCAGGGCCACTCGCTTGGAAGCCTAACACTCTAGCCATTAGTCTATGGGAGCTCTGTCGGTGGGAGTTTTAAATATAATAAAAACAAAAAATGCACCTTGGTAATTGTTTATTTAAACACTTTGAAATCTTCGTGTCGAAAAATTAAACTGACTCAGAATTTTCTTCCCTACATAAATAATCAATAATTGCAAAGGAAAGAAATTAAAAAAAAAGAATTTTCAAATTAGAAAAGAAATATATACATTGAAGATATTCGCTCCGGCTGGGACTCGAACCCAGGCCACTCGCTTGGAAGACCAGCCGTCTAGCCATTAGGCTATCGGAGTTCTGTCGAGCGGAGTCTTACTGCCTGACTGATACTGCCTGACTGACAGACTGACTCACTGACTGACTGATACTGACTGACTGACTCACTGACTGACCGAGACTGACTGACTAACTGCCTGACTGACTGAGACTGGACTGACTGACTGACTGACTGACTGACTGACTAACTGACTGACTGAGACTGACTGACTGACTGCTTGACTCTCTGACTGGCTATTTCACTGACTGACTGAATGACTAAATGACTGACTGACACTGACTGACTGACTGCTTGACTACCTGACTGACTGCTTGACTGACTAACTGACTGGACAGGACTGACCGACTGACTGACTGACAGACTGACTGAATAAGGATGACTGACAGACTGACTGAATAAGGCTGACTGACTGACTGACTGACAGACTGACTGAATAAGGCTGACTGACTGACAGACTGACTGAATAAGGCTGACCGACTGACTGACTGCCTGACTGACTGACTGACTGAATGACTGACTGACTGACTGACCGAGACTGACTGACTGACTGACTGACTGAGACTGGACTGGACTGACTGACTGACTGCCTGACTGACTGACTGACTGAATGACTGACTGACTGAGACTAAATGACTGACTGCTTGACTGACTGGCTGAAGGACTAACTGACTGACTGAGTGACTGACTGACTGGACTGACTGACTGAGACTGAATGACTGAGTGCTTGACTGATTGACTGTCAGACTGACTGACTGACTTCGCAAAAGGGAAAAATAAAAAAAAAAGAATTATAAAATTAGAAAAAAATATTTGCATTTAAGATTTCCTTCCGGCTGGGATTCGAACCCAGGGCGACACTCATGGAAGCCCAACGCTCTCGCCAATATACTATCGGATCTCTGTTGATCGGTGTCTTAATTATAATAAAAACAAAAAATGCACCTTAGTAATTATTGATCTAAAATCTTTGAAATCTAAAGGTCGAATGATTAAACTGACTCAGAATTTTCTTCCGTACATAAATAATCCATATTTGCAAAAGAAAGAAATTGAAAAAAAAAAGAATCTTCAAATTAGAAGAGAAATATATACATGGAAGATTTTCGTTCCGGCCGGGACTCGAACCCAGTACCACGCGCTTGGAACCCAACGGTCTAGCCATTAGGCTATCGGAGCTCTGTCGATGGAAGTCTTAAATATAATAAAAACAAAAAATGCACCTTGGTAATTATTGATTCAAACACTTTGAAATTTACAGGTCGAATAATTAAACTGACTCAGAATTTTTCTCCCTACATAAATAATCAATATTCGCAAAAGAGAAAAATTAAAAAAAGAAGAAGAAATTTCAAATTAGAAACTAAAAGTATACATTGAAGATTTTCGTTCAGGCTGGGACTCGAACCCAGGGGCACTCGCTTGGAAGCCTAACACTCTAGCCATTAGCCTATGGGAGCTCTGTCGGTGGGAGTTTTAAATATAATAAAAACAAAAAATGCACCTTGGTAATTATTGATTCAAACACTTTGAAATTTACAGATCGAATAATTAAACTGACTCAGAATTTTTCTCCCTACATAAATAATCAATATTCGCAAAAGAGAAAAATTAAAAAAAAAAGAAGAAGAAATTTCAAATTAGAAACTAAAAGTATACATTGAAGATTTCCGTTCAGGCTGGGACTCGAACCCAGGGCCACTCGCTTGGAAGCCTAACACTCTAGCCATTAGTCTATGGGAGCTCTGTCGGTGGGAGTTTTAAATATAATAAAAACAAAAAATGCACCTTGGTAATTGTTTATTTAAACACTTTGAAATCTTCGTGTCGAAAAATTAAACTGACTCAGAATTTTCTTCCCTACATAAATAATCAATAATTGCAAAGGAAAGAAATTGAAAAAAAAAAAGAATTTTCAAATTAGAAAAGAAATATATACATTGAAGATATTCGCTCCGGCTGGGACTCGAACCCAGGCCACTCGCTTGGAAGACCAGCGGTCTAGCCATTAGGCTATCGGAGTTCTGTCGAGCGGAGTCTTACTGCCTGACTGATACTGCCTGACTGACAGACTGACTCACTGACTGACTGATACTGACTGACTGACTCACTGACTGACCGAGACTGACTGACTAACTGCCTGACTGACTGAGACTGGACTGACTGACTGACTGACTGACTGACTGACTAACTGACTGACTGAGACTGACTGACTGACTGCTTGACTCTCTGACTGGCTATTTCACTGACTGACTGAATGACTAATGACTGACTGACACTGACTGACTGACTGCTTGACTACCTGACTGACTGCTTGACTGACTAACTGACTGGACAGGACTGACCGACTGACTGACTGACAGACTGACTGAATAAGGATGACTGACAGACTGACTGAATAAGGCTGACTGACTGACTGACTGACAGACTGACTGAATAAGGCTGACCGACTGACTGACTGCCTGACTGACTGACTGACTGAATGACTGACTGACTGACTGACCGAGACTGACTGACTGACTGACTGAGACTGGACTGGACTGACTGACTGACTGACTGAGACTGACTGACTGCTTTAGTGACTAACTGACTGCACAGGACTGACCGACTGACTGACTGACTGACTGCCTGACTGACTGACTGACTGAATGACTGACTGACTGAGACTAAATGACTGACTGCATGACTGACTGGCTGAAGGACTAACTGACTGACTGACACTGAATGACTGAGTGCTTGACTGATTGACTGTCAGACTGACTGACTGACTTCGCAAAAGGGAAAAATAAAAAAAAAAGAATTATAAAATTAGAAAAAAATATTTGCATTTAAGATTTCCTTCCGGCTGGGATTCGAACCCAGGGCGACACTCATGGAAGCCCAACGCTCTCGCCAATATACTATCGGATCTCTGTTGATCGGTGTCTTAGTTATAATAAAAACAAAAAATGCACCTTAGTAATTATTGATCTAAAATCTTTGAAATCTAAAGGTCGAATGATTAAACTGACTCAGAATTTTCTTCCGTACATAAATAATCCATATTTGCAAAAGAAAGAAATTGAAAAAAAAAAAGAATCTTCAAATTAGAAGAGAAATATATACGTGGAAGATTTTCGTTCCGGCCGGGACTCGAACCCAGTACCACGCGCTTGGAACCCAACGGTCTAGCCATTAGGCTATCGGAGCTCTGTCGATGGAAGTCTTAAATATAATAAAAACAAAAAATGCACCTTGGTAATTATTTATTCAAACACTTTGAAATTTACAGGTCGAATAATTAAACTGACTCAGAATTTTTCTCCCTACATAAATAATCAATATTCGCAAAAGAGAAAAATTAAAAAAAAAAAGAAGAAGAAATTTCAAACTAGAAACTAAAAGTATACATTGAAGATTTTCGTTCAGGCTGGGACTCGAACCCAGGGCCACTCGCTTGGAAGCCTAACACTCTAGCCATTAGTCTATGGGAGCTCTGTCGGTGGGAGTTTTAAATATAATAAAAACAAAAAATGCACCTTGGTAATTGTTTATTTAAACACTTTGAAATCTTCGTGTCGAAAAATTAAACTGACTCAGAATTTTCTTCCCTACATAAATAATCAATAATTGCAAAGGAAAGAAATTGAAAAAAAAAAGAATTTTCAAATTAGAAAAGAAATATATACATTGAAGATATTCGCTCCGGCTGGGACTCGCACCCAGGCCACTCGCTTGGAAGACCAGCGGTCTAGCCATTAGGCTATCGGAGTTCTGTCGAGCGGAGTCTTACTGCCTGACTGATACTGCCTGACTGACAGACTGACTCACTGACTGACTGATACTGACTGACTGACTCACTGACTGACCGAGACTGACTGACTAACTGCCTGACTGACTGAGACTGGACTGACTGACTGACTGACTGACTGACTGACTAACTGACTGACTGAGACTGACTGACTGACTGCTTGACTCTCTGACTGGCTATTTCACTGACTGACTGAATGACTAAATGACTGACTGACACTGACTGACTGACTGCTTGACTACCTGACTGACTGCTTGACTGACTAACTGACTGGACAGGACTGACCGACTGACTGACTGACAGACTGACTGAATAAGGATGACTGACAGACTGACTGAATAAGGCTGACTGACTGACTGACTGACAGACTGACTGAATAAGGCTGACCGACTGACTGACTGCCTGACTGACTGACTGACTGAATGACTGACTGACTGACTGACCGTGACTGACTGACTGACTGAGACTGGACTGGACTGACTGACTGACTGAGACTGACTGACTGCTTTAGTGACTAACTGACTGCACAGGACTGACCGACTGACTGACTGACTGACTGACTGCCTGACTGACTGACTGACTGAATGACTGACTGACTGAGACTAAATGACTGACTGCTTGACTGACTGGCTGAAGGACTAACTGACTGACTGAGTGACTGACTGACTGGACTGACTGACTGAGACTGAATGACTGAGTGCTTGACTGATTGACTGTCAGACTGACTGACTGACTTCGCAAAAGGGAAAAATAAAAAAAAAAGAATTATAAAATTAGAAAAAAATATTTGCATTTAAGATTTCCTTTCCGGCCGGGACTCGAACCCAGTACCACGCGCTAGGAACCCAACGGTCTAGCCATTAGGCTATCGGAGCTCTGTCGATGGAAGTCTTAAATATAATAAAAACAAAAAATGCACCTTGGTAATTATTGATTCAAACACTTTGAAATTTACAGGTCGAATAATTAAACTGACTCAGAATTTTTCTCCCTACATAAATAATCAATATTCGCAAAAGAGAAAAATTAAAAAAAAAGAAGAAGAAATTTCAAATTAGAAACTAAAAGTATACATTGAAGATTTTCGTTCAGGCTGGGACTCGAACCCAGGGCCTCTCGCTTGGAAGCCTAACACTCTAGCCATTAGTCTATGGGAGCTCTGTCGGTGGGAGTTTTAAATATAATAAAAACAAAAAATGCACCTTGGTAATTGTTTATTTAAACACTTTGAAATCTTCGTGTCGAAAAATTAAACTGACTCAGAATTTTCTTCCCTACATAAATAATCAATAATTGCAAAGGAAAGAAATTGAAAAAAAAAAGAATTTTCAAATTAGAAAAGAAATATATACATTGAAGATATTCGCTCCGGCTGGGACTCGAACCCAGGCCACTCGCTTGGAAGACCAGCGGTCTAGCCATTAGGCTATCGGAGTTCTGTCGAGCGGAGTCTTACTGCTTGACTGATACTGCCTGACTGACAGACTGACTCACTGACTGACTGATACTGACTGACTGACTCACTGACTGACCGAGACTGACTGACTAACTGCCTGACTGACTGAGACTGGACTGACTGACTGACTGACTGACTGACTGACTAACTGACTGACTGAGACTGACTGACTGACTGCTTGACTCTCTGACTGGCTATTTCACTGACTGACTGAATGACTAAATGACTGACTGACACTGACTGACTGACTGCTTGACTACCTGACTGACTGCTTGACTGACTAACTGACTGGACAGGACTGACCGACTGACTGACTGACAGACTGACTGAATAAGGATGACTGACAGACTGACTGAATAAGGCTGACTGACTGACTGACTGACAGACTGACTGAATAAGGCTGACCGACTGACTGACTGCCCTACTGACTGACTGACTGAATGACTGACTGACTGACTGACCGAGACTGACTGACTGACTGACTGAGACTGGACTGGACTGACTGACTGACTGACTGACTGAGACTGACTGACTGCTTTAGTGACTAACTGACTGCACAGGACTGACCGACTGACTGACTGACTGACTGCCTGACTGACTGACTGACTGAATGACTGACTGACTGAGACTAAATGACTGACTGCTTGACTGACTGGCTGAAGGACTAACTGACTGACTGAGTGACTGACTGACTGGACTGACTGACTGAGACTGAATGACTGAGTGCTTGACTGATTGACTGTCAGACTGACTGACTGACTTCGCAAAAGGGAAAAATAAAAAAAAAAGAATTATAAAATTAGAAAAAAGTATTTGCATTCAAGTTTTCCTTTCCGGCTGGGATTTGAACCCAGGGCGACACTCATGGAAGCCCAACGCTCTCGCCAATGTACTATCGGACCTCTGTTGATCGGTGTCTTAATTATAATAAAAACAAAAAATGCACCTTAGTAATTATTGATCTAAAATCTTTGAAATCTAAAGGTCGAATGATTAAACTGACTCAGAATTTTCTTCCGTACATAAATAATCCATATTTGCAAAAGAAAGAAATTGAAAAAAAAAAATAATCTTCAAATTAGAAGAGAAATATATACATGGAAGATTTTCGTTCCGGCCGGGACTCGAACCCAGTACCACGCGCTTGGAACCCAACGGTCTAGCCATTAGGCTATCGGAGCTCTGGCGATGGAAGTCTTAAATATAATAAAAACAAAAAATGCACCTTGGTAATTATTGATTCAAACACTTTGAAATTTACAGGTCGAATAATTAAACTGACTCAGAATTTTTCTCCCTACATAAATAATCAATATTCGGAAAAGAGAAAAATTAAAAAAAAAAGAAGAAGAAATTTCAAATTAGAAACTAAAAGTATACATTGCAGATTTTCGTTCAGGCTGGGACTCGAACCCAGGGCCACTCGCTTGGAAGCCTAACACTCTAGCCATTAGTCTATGGGAGCTCTGTCGGTGGGCGTTTTAAATATAATAAAAACAAAAAATGCACCTTGGTATTTGTTTATTTAAACACTTTGAAATCTTCGTGTCGAAAAATTAAACTGACTCAGAATTTTCTTCCCTACATAAATAATCAATAATTGCAAAGGAAAGAAATTGAAAAAAAAAAGAATTTTCAAATTAGAAAAGAAATATATACATTGAAGATATTCGCTCCGGCTGGGACTCGAACCCAGGCCACTCGCTTGGAAGACCAGCGGTCTAGCCATTAGGCTATCGGAGTTCTGTCGAGCGGAGTCTTACTGCCTGACTGATACTGCCTGACTGACAGACTGACTCACTGACTGACTGATACTGACTGACTGACTCACTGACTGACCGAGACTGACTGACTAACTGCCTGACTGACTGAGACTGGACTGACTGACTGACTGACTGACTGACTGACTGACTGACTGACTAACTGACTGACTGAGACTGACTGACTGACTGCTTGACTCTCTGACTGGCTATTTCACTGACTGACTGAATGACTAAATGACTGACTGACACTGACTGACTGACTGCTTGACTACCTGACTGACTGCTTGACTGACTAACTGACTGGACAGGACTGACCGACTGACTGACTGACAGACTGACTGAATAAGGATGACTGACAGACTGACTGAATAAGGCTGACTGACTGACTGACTGACAGACTGACTGAATAAGGCTGACCGACTGACTGACTGCCTGACTGACTGAATGACTGACTGACTGACTGACCGAGACTGACTGACTGACTGACTGAGACTGGACTGGACTGACTGACTGACTGACTGACTGAGACTGACTGACTGCTTTAGTGACTAACTGACTGCACAGGACTGACCGACTGACTGACTGACTGACTGCCTGACTGACTGACTGACTGAATGACCGACTGACTGAGACTAAATGACTGACTGCTTGACTGACTGGCTGAAGGACTAACTGACTGACTGAATGACTGACTGACTGAGACTAAATGACTGACTGCTTGACTGACTGGCTTAAGGACTAACTGACTGACTGAGTGACTGACTGACTGGACTGACTGACTGAGACTGAATGACTGAGTGCTTGACTGATTGACTGTCAGACTGACTGACTGACTTCGCAAAAGGGAAAAATAAAAAAAAAAGAATTATAAAATTAGAAAAAAATATTTGCATTTAAGATTTCATTTCCGGCCGGGACTCGAACCCAGTACCACGCGCTAGGAACCCAACGGTCTAGCCATTAGGCTATCGGAGCTCTGTCGATGGAAGTCTTAAATATAATAAAAACAAAAAATGCACCTTGGTAATTATTGATTCAAACACTTTGAAATTTACAGGTCGAATAATTAAACTGACTCAGAATTTTTCTCCCTACATAAATAATCAATATTCGCAAAAGAGAAAAATTAAAAAAAAAGAAGAAGAAATTTCAAATTAGAAACTAAAAGTATACATTGAAGATTTTCGTTCAGGCTGGGACTCGAACCCAGGCCACTCGCTTGGAAGACCAGCGGTCTAGCCGTTAGGCTATCGGAGTTCTGTCGAGCGGAGTCTTACTGCCTGACTGATACTGCCTGACTGACAGACTGACTCACTGACTGACTGATACTGGCTGACTGACTCATTGACTGACCGAGACTGACTGACTAACTGCCTGACTGACTGAGACTGGACTGACTGACTGACTGACTGACTGACTGACTAACTGACTGACTGAGACTGACTGACTGACTGCTTGACTCTCTGACTGGCTATTTCACTGACTGACTGAATGACTAAATGACTGACTGACACTGACTGACTGACTGCTTGACTACCTGACTGACTGCTTGACTGACTAACTGACTGGACAGGACTGACCGACTGACTGACTGACAGACTGACTGAATAAGGATGACTGACAGACTGACTGAATAAGGCTGACTGACTGACAGACTGACTGAATAAGGCTGACCGACTGACTGACTGCCTGACTGACTGACTGACTGAATGACTGACTGACTGACTGACCGAGACTGACTGACTGACTGACTGAGACTGGACTGGACTGACTGACTGACTGACTGACTGAGACTGACTGACTGCTTTAGTGACTAACTGACTGCACAGGACTGACCGACTGACTGACTGACTGACTGCCTGACTGCCTGACTGACTGAATGACTGACTGACTGAGACTAAATGACTGACTGCTTGACTGACTGGCTGAAGGACTAACTGACTGACTGAGTGACTGACTGACTGGACTGACTGACTGAGACTGAATGACTGAGTGCTTGACTGATTGACTGTCAGACTGACTGACTGACTTCGCAAAAGGGAAAAATAAAAAAAAAAGAATTATAAAATTAGAAAAAAATATTTGCATTTAAGATTTCTTTTCCGGCTGGGATTTGAACCCAGGGCGACACTCATGGAATCCCAACGCTCTCGCCAATATACTATCGGATCTCTGTTGATCGGTGTCTTAATTATAATAAAAACAAAAAATGCACCTTGGTAATTATTGATTCAAACACTTTGAAATTTACAGGTCGAATAATTAAACTGACTCAGAATTTTTCTCCCTACATAAATAATCAATATTCGCAAAAGAGAAAAATTAAAAAAAAAAGAAGAAGAAATTTCAAATTAGAAACTAAAAGTATACATTGAAGATTTTCGTTCAGGCTGGGACTCGAACCCAGGGCCACTCGCTTGGAAGCCTAACACTCTAGCCATTAGTCTATGGGAGCTCTGTCGGTGGGAGTTTTAAATATAATAAAAACAAAAAATGCACCTTGGTATTTGTTTATTTAAACACTTTGAAATCTTCGTGTCGAAAAATTAAACTGACTCAGAATTTTCTTCCCTACATAAATAATCAATAATTGCAAAGGAAAGAAATTGAAAAAAAAAAGAATTTTCAAATTAGAAAAGAAATATATACATTGAAGATATTCGCTCCGGCTGGGACTCGAACCCAGGCCACTCGCTTGGAAGACCAGCGGTCTAGCCATTAGGCTATCGGAGTTCTGTCGAGCGGAGTCTTACTGCCTGACTGATACTGCCTGACTGACAGACTGACTCACTGACTGACTGATACTGACTGACTGACTCACTGACTGACCGAGACTGACTGACTAACTGCCTGACTGACTGAGACTGGACTGACTGACTGACTGACTGACTGACTGACTAACTGACTGACTGAGACTGACTGACTGACTGCTTGACTCTCTGACTGGCTATTTCACTGACTGACTGAATGACTAAATGACTGACTGACACTGACTGACTGACTGCTTGACTACCTGACTGACTGCTTGACTGACTAACTGACTGGAATGGACTGACCGACTGACTGACTGACAGACTGACTGAATAAGGATGACTGACAGACTGACTGAATAAGGCTGACTGACTGACTGACTGACAGACTGACTGAATAAGGCTGACCGACTGACTGACTGCCTGACTGACTGACTGACTGAATGACTGACTGACTGACCGAGACTGACTGACTGACTGACTGAGACTGGACTGGACTGACTGACTGACTGACTGACTGAGACTGACTGACTGCTTTAGTGACTAACTGACTGCACAGGACTGACCGACTGACTGACTGACTGACTGCCTGACTGACTGACTGACTGAATGACTGACTGACTGAGACTAAATGACTGACTGCTTGACTGACTGGCTGAAGGACTAACTGACTGACTGAGTGACTGACTGACTGGACTGACTGACTGAGACTGAATGACTGAGTGCTTGACTGATTGACTGTCAGACTGACTGACTGACTTCGCAAAAGGGAAAAATAAAAAAAAATAATTATAAAATTAGAAAAAAATATTTGCATTTAAGATTTCCTTTCCGGCTGGGATTTGAACCCAGGGCGACACTCATGGAAGCCCAACGCTCTCGCCAATATACTATCGGATCTCTGTTGATCGGTGTCTTAATTATAATAAAAACAAAAAATGCACCTTAGTAATTATTGATCTAAAATCTTTGAAATCTAAAGGTCGAATGATTAAACTGACTCAGAATTTTCTTCCGTACATAAATAATCCATATTTGCAAAAGAAAGAAATTGCAAAAAAAAAGAATCTTCAAATTAGAAGAGAAATATATACATGGAAGATTTTCGTTCCGGCCGGGACTCGAACCCAGGGCCACTCGCTTGGAAGCCTAACACTCTAGCCATTAGTGTATGGGAGCTCTGTCGGTGGGAGTTTTAAATATAATAAAAACAAAAAATGCACCTTGGTAATTGTTTATTTAAACACTTTGAAATCTTCGTGTCGAAAAATTAAACTGACTCAGAATTTTCTTCCCTACATAAATAATCAATAATTGCAAAGGAAAGAAATTGAAAAAAAAAAGAATTTTCAAATTAGAAAAGAAATATATACATTGAAGATATTCGCTCCGGCTGGGACTCGAACCCAGGCCACTCGCTTGGAAGACCAGCGGTCTAGCCATTAGGCTATCGGAGTTCTGTCGAGCGGAGTCTTACTGCCTGACTGATACTGCCTGACTGACTGACTGACTCACTGACTGACCGAGACTGACTGACTAACTGCCTGACTGTCTGAGACTGGACTGACTGACTGACTGACTGACTGACTGACTGACTAACTGACTGACTGAGACTGACTGACTGACTGCTTGACTCTCTGACTGGCTATTTCACTGACTGACTGAATGACTAAATGACTGACTGACACTGACTGACTGACTGCTTGACTACCTGACTGACTGCTTGACTGACTAACTGACTGGACAGGACTGACCGACTGACTGACTGACAGACTGACTGAATAAGGATGACTGACAGACTGACTGAATAAGGCTGACTGACTGACTGACTGACAGACTGACTGAATAAGGCTGACCGACTGACTGACTGCCTGACTGACTGACTGACTGAATGACTGACTGACTGACTGACCGAGACTGACTGACTGACTGACTGAGACTGGACTGGACTGACTGACTGACTGACTGACTGAGACTGACTGACTGCTTTAGTGACTAACTGACTGCACAGGACTGACCGACTGACTGACTGACTGCCTGACTGACTGACTGACTGAATGACTGACTGACTGAGACTAAATGACTGACTGCTTGACTGACTGGCTGAAGGACTAACTGACTGACTGAGTGACTGACTGACTGGACTGACTGACTGAGACTGAATGACTGAGTGCTTGACTGATTGACTGTCAGACTGACTGACTGACTTCGCAAAAGGGAAAAATAAAAAAAAAGAATTATAAAATTAGAAAAAAATATTTGCATTCAAGTTTTCCTTTCCGGCTGGGATTTGAACCCAGGGCGACACTCATGGAAGCCCAACGCTCTCGCCAATATACTATCGGACCTCTGTTGATCGGTGTCTTAATTATAATAAAAACAAAAAATGCACCTTAGTAATTATTGATCTAAAATCTTTGAAATCTAAAGGTCGAATGATTAAACTGACTCAGAATTTTCTTCCGTACATAAATAATCCATATTTGCAAAAGAAAGAAATTGAAAAAAAAAATAATCTTCAAATTAGAAGAGAAATATATACATGGAAGATTTTCGTTCCGGCCGGGACTCGAACCCAGTACCACGCGCTTGGAACCCAACGGTCTAGCCATTAGGCTATCGGAGCTCTGTCGATGGAAGTCTTAAATATAATAAAAACAAAAAATGCACCTTGGTAATTATTGATTCAAACACTTTGAAATTTACAGGTCGAATAATTAAACTGACTCAGAATTTTTCTCCCTACATAAATAATCAATATTCGGAAAAGAGAAAAATTTAAAAAAAAAGAAGAAGAAATTTCAAATTAGAAACTAAAAGTATACATTGCAGATTTTCGTTCAGGCTTGGACTCGAACCCAGGGCCACTCGCTTGGAAGCCTAACACTCTAGCCATTAGTCTATGGGAGCTCTGTCGGTGGGAGTTTTAAATATAATAAAAACAAAAAATGCACCTTGGTATTTGTTTATTTAAACACTTTGAAATCTTCGTGTCGAAAAATTAAACTGACTCAGAATTTTCTTCCCTACATAAATAATCAATAATTGCAAAGGAAAGAAATTGAAAAAAAAAGAATTTTCAAATTAGAAAAGAAATATATACATTGAAGATATTCGCTCCGGCTGGGACTCGAACCCAGGCCACTCGCTTGGAAGACCAGCGGTCTAGCCATTAGGCTATCGGAGTTCTGTCGAGCGGAGTCTTACTGCCTGACTGATACTGCCTGACTGACAGACTGACTCACTGACTGACTGATACTGACTGACTGACTCACTGACTGACCGAGACTGACTGACTAACTGCCTGACTGACTGAGACTGGACTGACTGACTGACTGACTGACTGACTGACTAACTGACTGACTGAGACTGACTGACTGACTGCTTGACTCTCTGACTGGCTATTTCACTGACTGACTGAGTGACTAAATGACTGACTGACACTGACTGACTGACTGCTTGACTACCTGACTGACTGCTTGACTGACTAACTGACTGGACAGGACTGACCGACTGACTGACTGACAGACTGACTGAATAAGGATGACTGACTGACTGACTGACAGACTGACTGAATAAGGCTGACCGACTGACTGACTGACTGACTGACTGACTGACTGAATGACTGACTGACTGACTGACCGAGACTGACTGACTGACTGACTGAGACTGGACTGGACTGACTGACTGACTGACTGACTGAGACTGACTGACTGCTTTAGTGACTAACTGACTGCACAGGACTGACCGACTGACTGACTGACTGACTGCCTGACTGACTGACTGACTGAATGACTGACTGACTGAGACTAAATGACTGACTGCTTGACTGACTGGCTGAAGGACTAACTGACTGACTGAGTGACTGACTGACTGGACTGACTGACTGAGACTGAATGACTGAGTGCTTGACTGATTGACTGTCAGACTGACTGACTGACTTCGCAAAAGGGAAAAATAAAAAAAAAAGAATTATAAAATTAGAAAAAAATATTTGCATTCAAGATTTCCTTTCCGGCTGGGATTTGAACCCAGGGCGACACTCATGGAAGCCCAACGCTCTCGCCAATATACTATCGGATCTCTGTTGATCGGTGTCTTAATTATAATAAAAACAAAAAATGCACCTTAGTAATTATTGATCTAAAATCTTTGAAATCTAAAGGTCGAATGATTAAACTGACTCAGAATTTTCTTCCGTACATAAATAATCCATATTTGCAAAAGAAAGAAATTGAAAAAAAAAAAGAATCTTCAAATTAGAAGAGAAATATATACATGGAAGATTTTCGTTCCGGCCGGGACTCGAACCCAGTACCACGCGCTTGGAACCCAACGGTCTAGCCATTAGGCTATCGGAGCTCTGTCGATGGAAGTCTTAAATATAATAAAAACAAAAAATGCACCTTGGTAATTATTGATTCAAACACTTTGAAATTTACATTTCGAATAATTAAACTGACTCAGAATTTTTCTCCCTACATAAATAATCAATATTCGCAAAAGAGAAAAATTTAAAAAAAAAGAAGAAGAAATTTCAAATTAGAAACTAAAAGTATACATTGAAGATTTTCGTTCAGGCTGGGACTCGAACCCAGGGCCACTCGCTTGGAAGCCTAACACTCTAGCCATTAGTCTATGGGAGCTCTGTCGGTGGGAGTTTTAAATATAATAAAAACAAAAAATGCACCTTGGTAATTGTTTATTTAAACACTTTGAAATCTTCGTGTCGAAAAATTAAACTGACTCAGAATTTTCTTCCCTACATAAATAATCAATAATTGCAAAGGAAAGAAATTGAAAAAAAAAGAATTTTCAAATTAGAAAAGAAATATATACATTGAAGATATTCGCTCCGGCTGGGACTCGAACCCAGGCCACTCGCTTGGAAGACCAGCGGTCTAGCCATTAGGCTATCGGAGTTCTGTCGAGCGGAGTCTTACTACCTGACTGATACTGCCTGACTGACAGACTGACTCACTGACTGACTGATACTGACTGACTGACTCACTGACTGACCGAGACTGACTGACTAACTGCCTGACTGACTGAGACTGGACTGACTGACTGACTGACTAACTGACTGACTGAGACTGACTGACTGACTGCTTGACTCTCTGACTGGCTATTTCACTGACTGACTGAATGACTAAATGACTGACTGACACTGACTGACTGACTGACTGACTACCTGACTGACTGCTTGACTGACTAACTGACTGGACAGGACTGACCGACTGACTGACTGACAGACTGACTGAATAAGGATGACTGACAGACTGACTGAATAAGGCTGACTGACTGACTGACTGACAGACTGACTGAATAAGGCTGACCGACTGACTGACTGCCTGACTGACTGAATGACTGACTGACTGACTGACCGAGACTGACTGACTGACTGACTGAGACTGGACTGGACTGACTGACTGACTGACTGACTGAGACTGACTGACTGCTTTAGTGACTAACTGACTGCACAGGACTGACCGACTGACTGACTGACTGACTGCCTGACTGACTGACTGACTGAATGACCGACTGACTGAGACTAAATGACTGACTGCTTGACTGACTGGCTGAAGGACTAACTGACTGACTGAATGACTGACTGACTGAGACTAAATGACTGACTGCTTGACTGACTGGCTGAAGGACTAACTGACTGACTGAGTGACTGACTGACTGGACTGACTGACTGAGACTGAATGACTGAGTGCTTGACTGATTGACTGTCAGACTGACTGACTGACTTCGCAAAAGGGAAAAATAAAAAAAAAAGAATTATAAAATTAGAAAAAAATATTTGCATTTAAGATTTCATTTCCGGCCGGGACTCGAACCCAGTACCACGCGCTAGGAACCCAACGGTCTAGCCATTAGGCTATCGGAGCTCTGTCGATTGAGGTCTTAAATATAATAAAAACAAAAAATGCACCTTGGTAATTATTGATTCAAACACTTTGAAATTTACAGGTCGAATAATTAAACTGACTCAGAATTTTTCTCCCTACATAAATAATCAATATTCGCAAAAGAGAAAAATTAAAAAAAAAGAAGAAGAAATTTCAAATTAGAAACTAAAAGTATACATTGAAGATTTTCGTTCAGGCTGGGACTCGAACCCAGGCCACTCGCTTGGAAGACCAGCGGTCTAGCCGTTAGGCTATCGGAGTTCTGTCGAGCGGAGTCTTACTGCCTGACTGATACTGCCTGACTGACAGACTGACTGACTGATACTGACTGACTGACTCATTGACTGACCGAGACTGACTGACTAACTGCCTGACTGACTGAGACTGGACTGACTGACTGACTGACTGACTGACTGACTGACTGACTAACTGACTGACTGAGACTGACTGCTTGACTCTCTGACTGGCTATTTCACTGACTGACTGAATGACTAAATGACTGACTGACACTGACTGACTGACTGCTTGACTACCTGACTGACTGCTTGACTGACTAACTGACTGGACAGGACTGACCGACTGACTGACTGACAGACTGACTGAATAAGGATGACTGACAGACTGACTGAATAAGGCTGACTGACTGACTGACTGACAGACTGACTGAATAAGGCTGACCGACTGACTGACTGCCTGACTGACTGAATGACTGACTGACTGACTGACCGAGACTGACTGACTGACTGACTGAGACTGGACTGGACTGACTGACTGACTGACTGACTGAGACTGACTGACTGCTTTAGTGACTAACTGACTGCACAGGACTGACCGACTGACTGACTGACTGCCTGACTGACTGACTGACTGAATGACCGACTGACTGAGACTAAATGACTGACTGCTTGACTGACTGGCTGAAGGACTAACTGACTGACTGAATGACTGACTGACTGAGACTAAATGACTGACTGCTTGACTGACTGGCTGAAGGACTAACTGACTGACTGAGTGACTGACTGACTGACTGAGACTGAATGACTGAGTGCTTGACTGATTGACTGTCAGACTGACTGACTGACTTCGCAAAAGGGAAAAATAAAAAAAAAAGAATTATAAAATTAGAAAAAAATATTTGCATTTAAGATTTCATTTCCGGCCGGGACTCGAACCCAGTACCACGCGCTAGGAACCCAACGGTCTAGCCATTAGGCTATCGGAGCTCTGTCGATTGAAGTCTTAAATATAATAAAAACAAAAAATGCACCTTGGTAATTATTGATTCAAACACTTTGAAATTTACAGGTCGAATAATTAAACTGACTCAGAATTTTTCTCCCTACATAAATAATCAATATTCGCAAAAGAGAAAAATTAAAAAAAAAGAAGAAGAAATTTCAAATTAGAAACTAAAAGTATACATTGAAGATTTTCGTTCAGGCTGGGACTCGAACCCAGGCCACTCGCTTGGAAGACCAGCGGTCTAGCCGTTAGGCTATCGGAGTTCTGTCGAGCGGAGTCTTACTGCCTGACTGATACTGCCTGACTGACAGACTGACTCACTGACTGACTGATACTGACTGACTGACTCATTGACTGACCGAGACTGACTGACTAACTGCCTGACTGACTGAGACTGGACTGACTGACTGACTGACTGACTGACTGACTAACTGACTGACTGAGACTGACTGACTGACTGCTTGACTCTCTGACTGGCTATTTCACTGACTGACTGAATGACTAAATGACTGACTGACACTGACTGACTGACTGCTTGACTACCTGACTGACTGCTTGACTGACTAACTGACTGGACAGGACTGACCGACTGACTGACTGACAGACTGACTGAATAAGGATGACTGACAGACTGACTGAATAAGGCTGACTGACTGACTGACTGACAGACTGACTGAATAAGGCTGACCGACTGACTGACTGCCTGACTGACTGACTGACTGAATGACTGACTGACTGACTGACCGAGACTGACTGACTGACTGACTGAGACTGGACTGGACTGACTGACTGACTGACTGACTGACTGAGACTGACTGACTGCTTTAGTGACTAACTGACTGCACAGGACTGACCGACTGACTGACTGACTGACTGCCTGACTGCCTGACTGACTGAATGACTGACTGACTGAGACTAAATGACTGACTGCTTGACTGACTGGCTGAAGGACTAACTGACTGACTGAGTGACTGACTGACTGGACTGACTGACTGAGACTGAATGACTGAGTGCTTGACTGATTGACTGTCAGACTGACTGACTGACTTCGCAAAAGGGAAAAATAAAAAAAAAAGAATTATAAAATTAGAAAAAAATATTTGCATTTAAGATTTCTTTTCCGGCTGGGATTTGAACCCAGGGCGACACTCATGGAATCCCAACGCTCTCGCCAATATACTATCGGATCTCTGTTGATCGGTGTCTTAATTATAATAAAAACAAAAAATGCACCTTGGTAATTATTGATTCAAACACTTTGAAATTTACAGGTCGAATAATTGAACTGACTCAGAATTTTTCTCCCTACATAAATAATCAATATTCGCAAAAGAGAAAAATTAAAAAAAAAAGAAGAAGAAATTTCAAATTAGAAACTAAAAGTATACATTGAAGATTTTCGTTCAGGCTGGGACTCGAACCCAGGGCCACTCGCTTGGAAGCCTAACACTCTAGCCATTAGTCTATGGGAGCTCTGTCGGTGGGAGTTTTAAATATAATAAAAACAAAAAATGCACCTTGGTATTTGTTTATTTAAACACTTTGAAATCTTCGTGTCGAAAAATTAAACTGACTCAGAATTTTCTTCCCTACATAAATAATCAATAATTGCAAAGGAAAGAAATTGAAAAAAAAAAGAATTTTCAAATTAGAAAAGAAATATATACATTGAAGATATTCGCTCCGGCTGGGACTCGAACCCAGGCCACTCGCTTGGAAGACCAGCGGTCTAGCCATTAGGCTATCGGAGTTCTGTCGAGCGGAGTCTTACTGCCTGACTGATACTGCCTGACTGACAGACTGACTCACTGACTGACTGATACTGACTGACTGACTCACTGACTGACCGAGACTGACTGACTAACTGCCTGACTGACTGAGACTGGACTGACTGACTGACTGACTGACTGACTGACTAACTGACTGACTGAGACTGACTGACTGACTGCTTGACTCTCTGACTGGCTATTTCACTGACTGACTGAATGACTAAATGACTGACTGACACTGACTGACTGACTGCTTGACTACCTGACTGACTGCTTGACTGACCGACTGACTGACTGACAGACTGACTGAATAAGGATGACTGACAGACTGACTGAATAAGGCTGACTGACTGACTGACTGACAGACTGACTGAATAAGGCTGACCGACTGACTGACTGCCTGACTGACTGACTGACTGAATGACTGACTGACTGACCGAGACTGACTGACTGACTGACTGAGACTGGACTGGACTGACTGACTGACTGACTGACTGACTGAGACTGACTGACTGCTTTAGTGACTAACTGACTGCACAGGACTGACCGACTGACTGACTGACTGACTGCCTGACTGACTGACTGACTGAATGACTGACTGACTGAGACTAAATGACTGACTGCTTGACTGACTGGCTGAAGGACTAACTGACTGACTGAGTGACTGACTGACTGGACTGACTGACTGAGACTGAATGACTGAGTGCTTGACTGATTGACTGTCAGACTGACTGACTGACTTCGCAAAAGGGAAAAATAAAAAAAAAATAATTATAAAATTAGAAAAAAATATTTGCATTTAAGATTTCCTTTCCGGCTGGGATTTGAACCCAGGGCGACACTCATGGAAGCCCAACGCTCTCGCCAATATACTATCGGATCTCTGTTGATCGGTGTCTTAATTATAATAAAAACAAAAAATGCACCTTAGTAATTATTGATCTAAAATCTTTGAAATCTAAAGGTCGAATGATTAAACTGACTCAGAATTTTCTTCCGTACATAAATAATCCATATTTGCAAAAGAAAGAAATTGCAAAAAAAAAGAATCTTCAAATTAGAAGAGAAATATATACATGGAAGATTTTCGTTCCGGCTGGGACTCGAACCCAGGGCCACTCGCTTGGAAGCCTAACACTCTAGCCATTAGTCTATGGGAGCTCTGTCGGTGGGAGTTTTAAATATAATAAAAACAAAAAATGCACCTTGGTAATTGTTTATTTAAACACTTTGAAATCTTCGTGTCGAAAAATTAAACTGACTCAGAATTTTCTTCCCTACATAAATAATCAATAATTGCAAAGGAAAGAAATTGAAAAAAAAAAAGAATTTTCAAATTAGAAAAGAAATATATACATTGAAGATATTCGCTCCGGCTGGGACTCGAACCCAGGCCACTCGCTTGGAAGACCAGTGGTCTAGCCATTAGGCTATCGGAGTTCTGTCGAGCGGAGTCTTACTGCCTGACTGATACTGCCCGACTGACTGACTGACTCACTGACTGACCGAGACTGACTGACTAACTGCCTGACTGACTGAGACTGGACTGACTGACTGACTGACTGACTGACTGACTGACTAACTGACTGACTGAGACTGACTGACTGACTGCTTGACTCTCTGACTGGCTATTTCACTGACTGACTGAATGACTAAATGACTGACTGACACTGACTGACTGACTGCTTGACTACCTGACTGACTGCTTGACTGACTAACTGACTGGACAGGACTGACCGACTGACTGACTGACAGACTGACTGAATAAGGATGACTGACAGACTGACTGAATAAGGCTGACTGACTGACTGACTGACAGACTGACTGAATAAGGCTGACCGACTGACTGACTGCCTGACTGACTGACTGACTGAATGACTGACTGACTGACTGACCGAGACTGACTGACTGACTGACTGAGACTGGACTGGACTGACTGACTGACTGACTGACTGACTGAGACTGACTGACTGCTTTAGTGACTAACTGACTGCACAGGACTGACCGACTGACTGACTGACTGCCTGACTGACTGACTGACTGAATGACTGACTGACTGAGACTAAATGACTGACTGCTTGACTGACTGGCTGAAGGACTAACTGACTGACTGAGTGACTGACTGACTGGACTGACTGACTGAGACTGAATGACTGAGTGCTTGACTGATTGACTGTCAGACTGACTGACTGACTTCGCAAAAGGGAAAAATAAAAAAAAAGAATTATAAAAATAGAAAAAAATATTTGCATTTAAGATTTCCTTTCCGGCCGGGACTCGAACCCAGTACCACGCGCTAGGAACCCAATGGTCTAGCCATTAGGCTATCGGAGCTCTGTCGATGGAAGTCTTAAATATAATAAAAACAAAAAATGCACCTTGGTAATTATTGATTCAAACACTTTGAAATTTACAGGTCGAATAATTAAACTGACTCAGAATTTTTCTCCCTACATAAATAATCAATATTCGCAAAAGAGAAAAATTAAAAAAAGAAGAAGAAATTTCAAATTAGAAACTAAAAGTATACATTGAAGATTTTCGTTCAGGCTGGGACTCGAACCCAGGGCCACTCGCTTGGAAGCCTAACACTCTAGCCATTAGCCTATGGGAGCTCTGTCGGTGGGAGTTTTAAATATAATAAAAACAAAAAATGCACCTTGGTAATTGTTTATTTAAACACTTTGAAATCTTCGTGTCGAAAAATTAAACTGACTCAGAATTTTCTTCCCTACATAAATAATCAATAATTGCAAAGGAAAGAAATTGAAAAAAAAAAGAATTTTCAAATTAGAAAAGAAATATATACATTGAAGATATTCGCTCCGGCTGGGACTCGAACCCAGGCCACTCGCTTGGAAGACCAGCGGTCTAGCCATTAGGCTATCGGAGTTCTGTCGAGCGGAGTCTTACTGCCTGACTGATACTGCCTGACTGACTGACTGACTCACTGACTGACCGAGACTGACTGACTAACTGCCTGACTGACTGAGACTGGACTGACTGACTGACTGACTGACTGACTGACTAACTGACTGACTGAGACTGACTGACTGACTGCTTGACTCTCTGACTGGCTATTTCACTGACTGACTGAATGACTAAATGACTGACTGACACTGACTGACTGACTGCTTGACTACCTGACTGACTGCTTGACTGACTAACTGACTGGACAGGACTGACCGACTGACTGACTGACAGACTGACTGAATAAGGATGACTGACAGACTGACTGAATAAGGCTGACTGACTGACTGACTGACAGACTGACTGAATAAGGCTGACCGACTGACTGACTGCCTGACTGACTGACTGACTGAATGACTGACTGACTGACTGACCGAGACTGACTGACTGACTGACTGAGACTGGACTGGACTGACTGACTGACTGACTGACTGAGACTGACTGACTGCTTTAGTGACTAACTGACTGCACAGGACTGACCGACTGACTGACTGACTGCCTGACTGACTGACTGACTGAATGACTGACTGACTGAGACTAAATGACTGACTGCTTGACTGACTGGCTGAAGGACTAACTGACTGACTGAGTGACTGACTGACTGGACTGACTGACTGAGACTGAATGACTGAGTGCTTGACTGATTGACTGTCAGACTGACTGACTGACTTCGCAAAAGGGAAAAATAAAAAAAAAAGAATTATAAAATTAGAAAAAAATATTTGCATTTAAGATTTCCTTTCCGGCCGGGACTCGAACCCAGTACCACGCGCTAGGAACCCAACGGTCTAGCCATTAGGCTATCGGAGCTCTGTCGATGGAAGTCTTAAATATAATAAAAACAAAAAATGCACCTTGGTAATTATTGATTCAAACACTTTGAAATTTACAGGTCGAATAATTAAACTGACTCAGAATTTTTCTCCCTACATAAATAATCAATATTCGCAAAAGAGAAAAATTAAAAAAAAAAGAAGAAGAAATTTCAAATTAGAAACTAAAAGTATACATTGAAGATTTTCGTTCAGGCTGGGACTCGAACCCAGGGCCACTCGCTTGGAAGCCTAACACTCTAGCCATTAGTCTATAGGAGCTCTGTCGGTGGGAGTTTTAAATATAATAAAAACAAAAAATGCACCTTGGTAATTGTTTATTTAAACACTTTGAAATCTTCGTGTCGAAAAATTAAACTGACTCAGAATTTTCTTCCCTACATAAATAATCAATAATTGCAAAGGAAAGAAATTGAAAAAAAAAAGAATTTTCAAATTAGAAAAGAAATATATACATTGAAGATATTCGCTCCGGCTGGGACTCGAACCCAGGCCACTCGCTTGGAAGACCAGCGGTCTAGCCATTAGGCTATCGGAGTTCTGTCGAGCGGAGTCTTACTGCCTGACTGATACTGCCTGACTGACTGACTGACTCACTGACTGACCGAGACTGACTGACTAACTGCCTGACTGACTGAGACTGGACTGACTGACTGACTGACTGACTGACTGACTAACTGACTGACTGAGACTGACTGACTGACTGAGACTGACTGACTGACTGCTTGACTCTCTGACTGGCTATTTCACTGACTGACTGAATGACTAAATGACTGACTGACACTGACTGACTGACTGCTTGACTACCTGACTGACTGCTTGACTGACTAACTGACTGGACAGGACTGACCGACTGACTGACTGACAGACTGACTGAATAAGGATGACTGACAGACTGACTGAATAAGGCTGACTGACTGACTGACAGACAGACTGACTGAATAAGGCTGACCGACTGACTGACTGCCTGACTGACTGACTGACTGAATGACTGACTGACTGACTGACCGAGACTGACTGACTGACTGACTGAGACTGGACTGGACTGACTGACTGACTGACTGACTGAGACTGACTGACTGCTTTAGTGACTAACTGACTGCACAGGACTGACCGACTGACTGACTGACTCACTGACTGACCGAGACTGACTGACTAACTGCCTGACTGACTGAGACTGGACTGACTGACTGACTGACTGACTGACTGACTAACTGACTGACTGAGACTGACTGACTGACTGCTTGACTCTCTGACTGGCTATTTCACTGACTGACTGAATGACTAAATGACTGACTGACACTGACTGACTGACTGCTTGACTACCTGACTGACTGCTTGACTGACTAACTGACTGGACAGGACTGACCGACTGACTGACTGACAGACTGACTGAATAAGGATGACTGACAGACTGACTGAATAAGGCTGACTGACTGACTGACTGACAGACTGACTGAATAAGGCTGACCGACTGACTGACTGCCTGACTGACTGACTGACTGAATGACTGACTGACTGACTGACCGAGACTGACTGACTGACTGACTGAGACTGGACTGGACTGACTGACTGACTGACTGACTGAGACTGACTGACTGCTTTAGTGACTAACTGACTGCACAGGACTGACCGACTGACTGACTGACTGCCTGACTGACTGACTGACTGAATGACTGACTGACTGAGACTAAATGACTGACTGCTTGACTGACTGGCTGAAGGACTAACTGACTGACTGAGTGACTGACTGACTGGACTGACTGACTGAGACTGAATGACTGAGTGCTTGACTGATTGACTGTCAGACTGACTGACTGACTTCGCAAAAGGGAAAAATAAAAAAAAAAGAATTATAAAATTAGAAAAAAATATTTGCATTTAAGATTTCCTTTCCGGCCGGGACTCGAACCCAGTACCACGCGCTAGGAACCCAACGGTCTAGCCATTAGGCTATCGGAGCTCTGTCGATGGAAGTCTTAAATATAATAAAAACAAAAAATGCACCTTGGTAATTATTGATTCAAACACTTTGAAATTTACAGGTCGAATAATTAAACTGACTCAGAATTTTTCTCCCTACATAAATAATCAATATTCGCAAAAGAGAAAAATTAAAAAAAAAAGAAGAAGAAATTTCAAATTAGAAACTAAAAGTATACATTGAAGATTTTCGTTCAGGCTGGGACTCGAACCCAGGGCCACTCGCTTGGAAGCCTAACACTCTAGCCATTAGTCTATAGGAGCTCTGTCGGTGGGAGTTTTAAATATAATAAAAACAAAAAATGCACCTTGGTAATTGTTTATTTAAACACTTTGAAATCTTCGTGTCGAAAAATTAAACTGACTCAGAATTTTCTTCCCTACATAAATAATCAATAATTGCAAAGGAAAGAAATTGAAAAAAAAAAAGAATTTTCAAATTAGAAAAGAAATATATACATTGAAGATATTCGCTCCGGCTGGGACTCGAACCCAGGCCACTCGCTTGGAAGACCAGCGGTCTAGCCATTAGGCTATCGGAGTTCTGTCGAGCGGAGTCTTACTGCCTGACTGATACTGCCTGACTGACTGACTGACTCACTGACTGACCGAGACTGACTGACTAACTGCCTGACTGACTGAGACTGGACTGACTGACTGACTGACTGACTGACTGACTAACTGACTGACTGAGACTGACTGACTGACTGCTTGACTCTCTGACTGGCTATTTCACTGACTGACTGAATGACTAAATGACTGACTGACACTGACTGACTGACTGCTTGACTACCTGACTGACTGCTTGACTGACTAACTGACTGGACAGGACTGACCGACTGACTGACTGACAGACTGACTGAATAAGGATGACTGACAGACTGACTGAATAAGGCTGACTGACTGACTGACTGACAGACTGACTGAATAAGGCTGACCGACTGACTGACTGCCTGACTGACTGACTGACTGAATGACTGACTGACTGACTGACCGAGACTGACTGACCGAGACTGACTGACTGACTGACTGAGACTGGACTGGACTGACTGACTGACTGACTGAGACTGACTGACTGCTTTAGTGACTAACTGACTGCACAGGACTGACCGACTGACTGACTGCCTGACTGAGTGACTGACTGAATGACTGACTGACTGAGACTAAATGACTGACTGCTTGACTGACTGGCTGAAGGACTAACTGACTGACTGAGTGACTGACTGACTGGACTGACTGACTGAGACTGAATGACTGAGTGCTTGACTGATTGACTGTCAGACTGACTGACTGACTTCGCAAAAGGGAAAAATAAAAAAAAAGAATTATAAAATTAGAAAAAAATATTTGCATTTAAGATTTCCTTTCCGTCCGGGACTCGAACCCAGTACCACGCGCTAGGAACCCAACGGTCTAGCCATTAGGCTATCGGAGCTCTGTCGATGGAAGTCTTAAATATAATAAAAACAAAAAATGCACCTTGGTAATTATTGATTCAAACACTTTGAAATTTACAGGTCGAATAATTAAACTGACTCAGAATTTTTCTCCCTACATAAATAATCAATATTCGCAAAAGAGAAAAATTAAAAAAAAAAGAAGAAGAAATTTCAAATTAGAAACTAAAAGTATACATTGAAGATTTTCGTTCAGGCTGGGACTCGAACCCAGGGCCACTCGCTAGGAAGCCTAACACTCTAGCCATTAGTCTATGGGAGCTCTGTCGGTGGGAGTTTTAAATATAATAAAAACAAAAAATGCACCTTGGTAATTGTTTATTTAAACACTTTGAAATCTTCGTATCGAAAAATTAAACTGACTCAGAATTTTCTTCCCTACATAAATAATCAATAATTGCAAAGGAAAGAAATTGAAAAAAAAAAGAATTTTCAAATTAGAAAAGAAATATATACATTGAAGATATTCGCTCCGGCTGGGACTCGAACCCAGGCCATTCGCTTGGAAGACCAGCGGTCTAGCCATTAGGCTATCGGAGTTCTGTCGAGCGGAGTCTTACTGCCTGACTGATACTGCCTGACTGACAGACTGACTCACTGACTGACTGATACTGACTGACTGACTCACTGACTGACCGAGACTGACTGACTAACTGCCTGACTGACTGAGACTGGACTGACTGACTGACTGACTGACTAACTGACTGACTGAGACTGACTGACTGACTGCTTGACTCTCTGACTGGCTATTTCACTGACTGACTGAATGACTAAATGACTGACTGACACTGACTGACTGACTGCTTGACTACCTGACTGACTGCTTGACTGACTAACTGACTGGACAGGACTGACCGACTGACTGACTGACAGACTGACTGAATAAGGATGACTGACAGACTGACTGAATAAGGCTGACTGACTGACTGACTGACAGACTGACTGAATAAGGCTGACCGACTGACTGACTGCCTGACTGACTGACTGACTGAATGACTGACTGACTGACTGACCGAGACTGACTGACTGACTGACTGAGACTGGACTGGACTGACTGACTGACTGACTGACTGAGACTGACTGACTGCTTTAGTGACTAACTGACTGCACAGGACTGACCGACTGACTGACTGACTAACTGACTGACTGAGTGACTGACTGACTGGACTGACTGACTGAGACTGAATGACTGAGTGCTTGACTGATTGACTGTCAGACTGACTGACTGACTTCGCAAAAGGGAAAAATAAAAAAAAAAGATTTATAAAATTAGAAAAAAATATTTGCATTTAAGATTTCCTTTCCGGCCGGGACTCGAACCCAGCACCACGCGCTAGGAACCCAACGGTCTAGCCATTAGGCTATCGGAGCTCTGTCGATGGAAGTCTTAAATATAATAAAAACAAAAAATGCACCTTGGTAATTAATGATTCAAACACTTTGAAATTTACAGGTCGAATAATTAAACTGACTCAGAATTTTTCTCCCTACATAAATAATCAATATTCGCAAAAGAGAAAAATTAAAAAAAAAAGAAGAAGAAATTTCAAATTAGAAACTAAAAGTATACATTGAAGATTTTCGTTCAGGCTGGGACTCGAACCCAAGGCCACTCGCTTGGAAGCCTAACACTCTAGCCATTAGTCTATGGGAGCTCTGTCGGTGGGAGTTTTAAATATAATAAAAACAAAAAATGCACCTTGGTAATTGTTTATTTAAACACTTTGAAATCTTCGTGTCGAAAAATGAAACTGACTCAGAATTTTCTTCCCTACATAAATAATCAATAATTGCAAAGGAAAGAAATTGAAAAAAAAAAGAATTTTCAAATTAGAAAAGAAATATATACATTGAAGATATTCGCTCCTGCTGGGACTCGAACCCAGGCCACTCGCTTGGAAGACCAGCGGTCTAGCCATTAGGCTATCGGAGTTCTGTCGAGCGGAGTCTTACTGCCTGACTGATACTGCCTGACTGACAGACTGACTCACTGACTGACTGATACTGACTGACTGACTCACTGACTGACCGAGACTGACTGACTAACTGCCTGACTGACTGAGACTGGACTGACTGACTGACTGACTGACTGACTGACTAACTGACTGACTGAGACTGACTGACTGACTGCTTTACTCTCTGACTGGCTATTTCACTGACTGACTGAATGACTAAATGACTGACTGACACTGACTGACTGACTGCTTGACTACCTGACTGACTGCTTGACTGACTAACTGACTGGACAGGACTGACCGACTGACTGACTGACAGACTGACTGAATAAGGATGACTGACAGACTGACTGAATAAGGCTGACTGACTGACTGACTGACAGACTGACTGAATAAGGCTGACCGACTGACTGACTGCCTGACTGACTGACTGACTGAATGACTGACTGACTGACTGACCGAGACGGACTGACTGACTGACTGAGACTGGACTGGACTGACTGACTGACTGACTGACTGAGACTGACTGACTGCTTTAGTGACTAACTGACTGCACAGGACTGACCGACTGACTGACTGACTGACTGCCTGACTGACTGACTGACTGAATGACTGACTGACTGAGACTAAATGACTGACTGCTTGACTGACTGGCTGAAGGACTAACTGACTGACTGAGTGACTGACTGACTGGACTGACTGACTGAGACTGAATGACTGAGTGCTTGACTGATTGACTGTCAGACTGACTGACTGACTTCGCAAAAGGGAAAAATAAAAAAAAAGAATTATAAAATTAGAAAAAAATATTTGCATTTAAGATTTCCTTTCCGGCCGGGACTCGAACCCAGCACCACGCGCTAGGAACCCAACGGTCTAGCCATTAGGCTATCGGAGCTCTGTCGATGGAAGTCTTAAATATAATAAAAACAAAAAATGCACCTTGGTAATTAATGATTCAAACACTTTGAAATTTACAGGTCGAATAATTAAACTGACTCAGAATTTTTCTCCCTACATAAATAATCAATATTCGCAAAAGAGAAAAATTAAAAAAAAAAGAAGAAGAAATTTCAAATTAGAAACTAAAAGTATACATTGAAGATTTTCGTTCAGGCTGGGACTCGAACCCAAGGCCACTCGCTTGGAAGCCTAACACTCTAGCCATTAGTCTATGGGAGCTCTGTCGGTGGGAGTTTTAAATATAATAAAAACAAAAAATGCACCTTGGTAATTGTTTATTTAAACACTTTGAAATCTTCGTGTCGAAAAATGAAACTGACTCAGAATTTTCTTCCCTACATAAATAATCAATAATTGCAAAGGAAAGAAATTGAAAAAAAAAAGAATTTTCAAATTAGAAAAGAAATATATACATTGAAGATATTCGCTCCGGCTGGGACTCGAACCCAGGCCACTCGCTTGGAAGACCAGCGGTCTAGCCATTAGGCTATCGGAGTTCTGTCGAGCGGAGTCTTACTGCCTGACTGATACTGCCTGACTGACAGACTGACTCACTGACTGACTGATACTGACTGACTGACTCACTGACTGACCGAGACTGACTGACTAACTGCCTGACTGACTGAGACTGGACTGACTGACTGACTGACTGACTAACTGACTGACTGAGACTGACTGACTGACTGCTTGACTCTCTGACTGGCTATTTCACTGACTGACTGAATGACTAAATGACTGACTGACACTGACTGACTGACTGCTTGACTACCTGACTGACTGCTTGACTGACTAACTGACTGGACAGGACTGACCGACTGACTGACTGACAGACTGACTGAATAAGGATGACTGACAGACTGACTGAATAAGGCTGACTGACTGACTGACTGACAGACTGACTGAATAAGGCTGACCGACTGACTGACTGCCTGACTGACTGACTGACTGAATGACTGACTGACTGACTGACCGAGACGGACTGACTGACTGACTGAGACTGGACTGGACTGACTGACTGACTGACTGACTGAGACTGACTGACTGCTTTAGTGACTAACTGACTGCACAGGACTGACCGACTGACTGACTGACTGACTGCCTGACTGACTGAATGACTGACTGACTGAGACTAAATGACTGACTGCTTGACTGACTGGCTGAAGGACTAACTGACTGACTGAGTGACTGACTGACTGGACTGACTGACTGAGACTGAATGACTGAGTGCTTGACTGATTGACTGTCAGACTGACTGACTGACTTCGCAAAAGGGAAAAATAAAAAAAAAGAATTATAAAATTAGAAAAAAATATTTGCATTTAAGATTTCCTTTCCGGCTGGGATTTGAATCCAGGGCGACACTCATGGAAGCCCAACGCTCTCGCCAATATACTATCGGATCTCTGTTGATCGGTGTCTTAATTATAATAAAAACAAAAAATGCACTTTAGTAATTATTGATCTAAAATCTTTGAAATCTAAAGGTCGAATGATTAAACTGACTCAGAATTTTCTTCCGTACATAAATAATCCATATTTGCAAAAGAAAGAAATTGAAAAAAAAAAACAATCTTCAAATTAGAAGAGAAAAATATACATGGAAGATTTTCGTTCCGGCCGGTACTCGAACCCAGTACCACGCGCTTGGAACCCAACAGTCTAGCCATTAGGCTATCGGAGCTCTGTCGATGGAAGTCTTAAATATAATAAAAACAAAAAATGCACCTTGGTAATTATTGATTCAAACACTTTGAAATTTACAGGTCGAATAATTAAACTGACTCAGAATTTTTCTCCCTACATAAATAATCAATATTCGCAAAAGAGAAAAATTAAAAAAAAAGAAGAAGAAATTTCAAATTAGAAACTAAAAGTATACATTAAAGATTTTCGTTCAGGCTGGGACTCGAACCCAGGGCCACTCGCTTGGAAGCCTAACACTCTAGCCATTAGTCTATGGGAGCTCTGTCGGTGGGAGTTTTAAATATAATAAAAACAAAAAATGCACCTTGGTAATTGTTTATTTAAACACTTTGAAATCTTCGTGTCGAAAAATTAAACTGACTCAGAATTTTCTTCCCTACATAAATAATCAATAATTGCAAAGGAAGGAAATTGAAAAAAAAAAAGAATTTTCAAATTAGAAAAGAAATATATACATTGAAGATATTCGCTCCGGCTGGGACTCGAACCCAGGCCACTCGCTTGGAAGACCAGCGGTCTAGCCATTAGGCTATCGGAGTTCTGTCGAGCGGAGTCTTACTGCCTGACTGATACTGCCTGACTGACAGACTGACTCACTGACTAACTGATACTGACTGACTGACTCACTGACTGACCGAGACTGACTGACTAACTGCCTGACTGAGTGAGACTGGACTGACTGACTGACTGACTGACTGACTGACTAACTGACTGACTGAGACTGACTGACTGACTGCTTGACTCTCTGACTGGCTATTTCACTGACTGACTGAATGACTAAATGACTGACTGACACTGACTGACTGACTGCTTGACTACCTGACTGACTGCTTGACTGACTAACTGACTGGACAGGACTGACCGACTGACTGACTGACAGACTGGCTGAATAAGGATGACTGACAGACTGACTGAATAAGGCTGACTGACTGACTGACTGACAGACTGACTGAATAAGGCTGACCGATTGACTGACTGCCTGACTGACTGACTGACTCAATGACTGACTGACTGACTGACCGAGACTGACTGACTGACTGACTGAGACTGACTGACTGCTTTAGTGACTAACTGACTGCACAGGACTGACTGACTGACTGACTGCCTGACTGCCTGACTGACTGACTGACTGAATGACTGACTGACTGAGACTAAATGACTGACTGCTTGACTGACTGGCTGAAGGACTAACTGACTGACTGAGTGACTGACTGACTGGACTGACTGACTGAGACTGAATGACTGAGTGCTTGACTGATTGACTGTCAGACTGACTGACTGACTTCGCAAAAGGGAAAAATAAAAAAAAAAGAATTATAAAATTAGAAAAAAATATTTGCATTTAAGATTTCCTTTCCGGCTGGGATTTGAACCCAGGGCGACACTCATGGAAGCCCAACGCTCTCGCCAATATACTATCGGATCTCTGTTGATCGGTGTCTTAATTATAATAAAAACAAAAAATGCACCTTAGTAATTATTGATCTAAAATCTTTGAAATCTAAAGGTCGAATGATTAAACTGACTCAGAATTTTCTTCCGTACATAAATAATCCATATTTGCAAAAGAAAGAAATTGAAAAAAAAAGAATCTTCAAATTAGAAGAGAAATATATACATGGAAGATTTTCGTTCCGGCCGGGACTCGAACCCAGTACCACGCGCTTGGAACCCAACGGTCTAGCCATTAGGCTATCGGAGCTCTGTCGATGGAAGTCTTAAATATAATAAAAACAAAAAATGCACCTTGGTAATTATTGATTCAAACACTTTGAAATTTACAGGTCGAATAATTAAACTGACTCAGAATTTTTCTCCCTACATAAATAATCAATATTCGCAAAAGAGAAAAATTAAAAAAAAAAAGAAGAAGAAATTTCAAATTAGAAACTAAAAGTATACATTGAAGATTTTCGTTCAGGCTGGGACTCGAACCCAGGGCCACTCGCTTGGAAGCCTAACACTCTAGCCATTAGTCTATGGGAGCTCTGTCGGTGGGAGTTTTAAATATAATAAAAACAAAAAATGCACCTTGGTAATTGTTTATTTAAACACTTTGAAATCTTCGTGTCGAAAAATTAAACTGACTCAGAATTTTCTTCCCTACATAAATAATCAATAATTGCAAAGGAAAGAAATTGAAAAAAAAAAATTTTCAAATTAGAAATGAAATATATACATTGAAGATATTCGCTCCGGCTGGGACTCGAACCCAGGCCACTCGCTTGGAAGACCAGCGGTCTAGCCATTAGGCTATCGGAGTTCTGTCGAGCGGAGTCTTACTGCCTGACTGATACTGCCTGACTGACAGACTGACTCACTGACTGACTGATACTGACTGACTGACTCACTGACTGACTAACTGCCTGACTGACTGAGACTGGACTGACTGACTGACTGACTGACTGACTGACTAACTGACTGACTGAGACTGACTGACTGACTGCTTGACTCTCTGACTGGCTATTTCACTGACTGACTGAATGACTAAATGACTGACTGACACTGACTGACTGACTGCTTGACTACCTGACTGACTGCTTGACTGACTAACTGACTGGACAGGACTGATCGACTGACTGACTGACAGACTGACTGAATAAGGATGACTGACAGACTGACTGAATAAGGCTGACTGACTGACTGACTGACAGACTGACTGAATAAGGCTGACCGACTGACTGACTGCCTGACTGACTGACTGACTGAATGACTGACTGACTGACTGACCGAGACTGACTGACTGACTGACTGAGACTGGACTGGACTGACTGACTGACTGAGACTGACTGACTGCTTTAGTGACTAACTGACTGCACAGGACTGACCGACTGACTGACTGACTGACTGCCTGACTGACTGACTGAATGAATGACTGACTGACTGAAACTAAATGACTGACTGCTTGACTGACTGGCTGAAGGACTAACTGACTGACTGAGTGACTGACTGACTGGACTGACTGACTGAGACTGAATGACTGAGTGCTTGACTGATTGACTGTCAGACTGACTGACTGACTTCGCAAAAGGGAAAAATAAAAAAAAAGAATTATAAAATTAGAAAAAAATATTTGCATTTAAGATTTCCTTTCCGGCCGGGACTCGAACCCAGTACCACGCGCTAGGAACCCAACGGTCTAGCCATTAGGCTATCGGAGCTCTGTCGATGGAAGTCTTAAATATAATAAAAACGAAAAATGCACCTTGGTAATTATTGATTCAAACACTTTGAAATTTACAGGTCGAATAATTAAACTGACTCAGAATTTTTCTCCCTACATAAATAATCAATATTCGCAAAAGAGAAAAATTAAAAAAAAAAAGAAGAAGAAATTTCAAATTACAAACTAAAAGTATGCATTGAAGATTTTCGTTCAGGCTGGGACTCGAACCCAGGGCCACTCGCTTGGAAGCCTAACACTCTAGCCATTAGTCTATGGGAGCTCTGTCGGTGGGAGTTTTAAATATAATAAAAACAAAAAATGCACCTTGGTAATTGTTTATTTAAACACTTTGAAATCTTCGTGTCGAAAAATTAAACTGACTCAGAATTTTCTTCCCTACATAAATAATCAATAATTGCAAAGGAAAGAAATTGAAAAAAAAAAGAATTTTCAAATTAGAAAAGAAATATATACATTGAAGATATTCGCTCCGGCTGGGACTCGAACCCAGGCCACTCGCTTGGAAGACCAGCGGTCTAGCCATTAGGCTATCGGAGTTCTGTCGAGCGGAGTCTTACTGCCTGACTGATACTGCCTGACTGACAGACTGACTCACTAACTGACTGATACTGACTGACTGACTCACTGACTGACCGAGACTGACTGACTAACTGCCTGACTGACTGAGACTGGACTGACTGACTGACTGACTGACTGACTAACTGACTGACTGAGACTGACTGACTGACTGCTTGACTCTCTGACTGGCTATTTCACTGACTGACTGAATGACTAAATGACTGACTGACACTGACTGACTGACTGCTTGACTACCTGACTGACTGCTTGACTGACTAACTGACTGGACAGGACTGACCGACTGACTGACTGACAGACTGACTGAATAAGGATGACTGACAGACTGACTGAATAAGGCTGACTGACTGACTGACTGACAGACTGACTGAATAAGGATGACTGACGGACTGACTGAATAAGGCTGACTGACTGACTGACTGACAGACTGACTGAATAAGGCTGACCGACTGACTGACTGCCTGACTGACTGACTGACTGAATGACTGACTGACTGACTGACCGAGACTGACTGACTGACTGACTGAGACTGGACTGGACTGACTGACTGACTGACTGACTGAGACTGACTGACTGCTTTAGTGACTAACTGACTGCACAGAACTGACCGACTGACTGACTGACTGACTGCCTGACTGACTGACTGACTGAATGACTGACTGACTGAGACTAAATGACTGACTGCTTGACTGACTGGCTGAAGGACTAACTGACTGACTGAGTGACTGACTGACTGGACTGACTGACTGAGACTGAATGACTGAGTGCTTGACTGATTGACTGTCAGACTGACTGACTGACTTCGCAAAAGGGAAAAATAAAATAAAAAGAATTATAAAATTAGAAAAAAATATTTGCATTTAAGATTTCCTTTCCGGCTGGGATTTGAACCCAGGGCGACACTCATGGAAGCCCAACGCTCTCGCCAATATACTATCGGATCTCTGTTGATCGGTGTCTTAATTATAATAAAAACAAAAAATGCACCTTAGTAATTATTGATCTAAAATCTTTGAAATCTAAAGGTCGAATGATTAAACTGACTCAGAATTTTCTTCCGTACATAAATAATCCATATTTGCAAAAGAAAGAAATTGAAAAAAAAAAGAATCTTCAAATTAGAAGAGAAATATATACATGGAAGATTTTCGTTCCGGCCGGGACTCGAACCCAGTACCACGCGCTTGGAACCCAAAGGTCTAGCCATTAGGCTATCGGAGCTCTGTCGATGGAAGTCTTAAATATAATAAAAACAAAAAATGCACCTTGGAAATTATTGATTCAAACACTTTGAAATTTAATGGTCGAATAATTAAACTGACTCAGAATTTTTCTCCCTACATAAATAATCAATATTCGCAAAAGAGAAAAATTAAAAAAAAAAAGAAGAAGAAATTTCAAATTAGAAACTAAAAGTATACATTGAAGATTTTCGTTCAGGCTGGGACTCGAACCCAGGGCCACTCGCTTGGAAGCCTAACACTCTAGCCATTAGTCTATGGGAGCTCTGTCGGTGGGAGTTTTAAATATAATAAAAACAAAAATGCACCTTGGTAATTGTTTATTTAAACACTTTGAAATCTTCGTGTCGAAAAATTAAACTGACTCAGAATTTTCTTCCCTACATAAATAATCAATAATTGCAAAGGAAAGAAATTGAAAAAAAAAAGAATTTTCAAATTAGAAAAGAAATATATACATTGAAGATATTCGCTCCGGCTGGGACTCGAACCCAAGCCACTCGCTTGGAAGACCAGCGGTCTAGCCATTAGGCTATCGGAGTTCTGTCGAGCGGAGTCTTACTGCCTGACTGATACTGCCTGACTGACAGACTGACTCACTGACTGACTGATACTGACTGACTGACTCACTGACTGACCGAGACTGACTGACTAACTGCCTGACTGACTGAGACTGGACTGACTGACTGAATGACTGACTGACTGACTAACTGAATGACTGAGACTGACTGACTGACTGCTTGACTCTCTGACTGGCTATTTCACTGACTGACTGAATGACTAAATGACTGACTGACACTGACTGACTGACTGCTTGACTACCTGACTGACTAGCTGACTGGACAGGACTGACCGACTGACTGACTGACAGACTGACTGAATAAGGATGACTGACAGACTGACTGAATAAGGCTGACTGACTGACTGACTGACAGACTGACTGAATAAGGCTGACCGACTGACTGACTGCCTGACTGACTGAGACTGGACTGGACTGACTGACTGACTGACTGACTGAGACTAACTGACTGCTTTAGTGACTAACTGACTGCACAGGACTGACCGACTGACTGACTGACTGACTGCCTGACTGACTGACTGACTGAATGACTGACTGACTGAGACTAAATGACTGACTGCTTGACTGACTGGCTGAAGGACTAACTGACTGACTGAGCGACTGACTGACTGGACTGACTGACTGAGACTGAATGACTGAGTGCTTGACTGATTGACTGTCAGATTGACTGACTGACTTCGCAAAAGGGAAAAATAAAAAAAAAAGAATTATAAAATTAGAAAAAAATATTTGCATTTAAGATTTCCTTTCCGGCCGGGACTCGAACCCCGTACCACGCGCTAGGAACCCAACGGTCTAGCCATTAGGCTATCGGAGCTCTGTCGATGGAAGTCTTAAATATAATAAAAACAAAAAATGCACCTTGGTAATTATTGATTCAAACACTTTGAAATTTACAGGTCGAATAATTAAACTGACTCAGAATTTTTCTCCCTACATAAATAATCAATATTCGCAAAAGAGAAAAATTTAAAAAAAAAAGAAGAAGAAATTTCAAATTAGAAACTAAAAGTATGCATTGAAGATTTTCGTTCAGGCTGGGACTCGAACCCAGGGCCACTCGCTTGGAAGCCTAACACTCTAGCCATTAGTCTATGGGAGCTCTGTCGGTGGGAGTTTTAAATATAATAAAAACAAAAAATGCACCTTGGTAATTGTTTATTTAAACACTTTGAAATCTTCGTGTCGAAAAATTAAACTGACTCAGAATTTTCTTCCCTACATAAATAATCAATAATTGCAAAGGAAAGAAATTGAAAAAAAAAAGAATTTTCAAATTAGAAAAGAAATATATACATTGAAGATATTCGCTCCGGCTGGGACTCGAACCCAGGCCACTCGCTTGGAAGACCAGCGGTCTAGCCATTAGGCTATCGGAGTTCTGTCGAGCGGAGTCTTACTGCCTGACTGATACTGCCTGACTGACAGACTGACTCACTAACTGACTGATACTGACTGACTGACTCACTGACTGACCGAGACTGACTGACTAACTGCCTGACTGACTGAGACTGGACTGACTGACTGACTGACTGACTGACTAACTGACTGACTGAGACTGACTGACTGACTGCTTGACTCTCTGACTGGCTGAATGACTAAATGACTGACTGACACTGACTGACTGACTGCTTGACTACCTGACTGACTGCTTGACTGACTAACTGACTGGACAGGACTGACCGACTGACTGACTGACAGACTGACTGAATAAGGATGACTGACAGACTGACTGAATAAGGCTGACTGACAGACTGACTGACAGACTGACTGAATAAGGCTGACCGACTGACTGACTGCCTGACTGACTGACTGACTGAATGACTGACCGAGACTGACTGACTGACTGAGACTGGACTGGACTGACTGACTGACTGACTGACTGAGACTGGACTGGACTGACTGACTGACTGACTGACTGAGACTGACTGACTGCTTTAGTGACTAACTGACTGCACAGGACTGACCGACTGACTGACTGACTGACTGCCTGACTGACTGACTGACTGAATGACTGACTGACTGAGACTAAATGACTGACTGCTTGACTGACTGGCTGAAGGACTAACTGACTGACTGAGTGACTGACTGACTGGACTGACTGACTGAGACTGAATGACTGAGTGCTTGACTGATTGACTGTCAGACTGACTGACTGACCTCGCAAAAGGGAAAAATAAAAAAAAAAGAATTATAAAATTAGAGAAAAATATTTGCATTTAAGATTTCCTTTCCGGCTGGGATTTGAACCCAGGGCGACACTCATGGAAGCCCAACGCTCTCGCCAATATACTATCGGATCTCTGTTGATCGGTGTCTTAATTATAATAAAAACAAAAAATGCACCTTAGTAATTATTGATCTAAAATCTTTGAAATCTAAAGGTCGAATGATTAAACTGACTCAGAATTTTCTTCCGTACATAAATAATCCATATTTGCAAAAGAAAGAAATTGAAAAAAAAAAGAATCTTCAAATTAGAAGAGAAATATACACATGGAAGATTTTCGTTCCGGCCGGGACTCGAACCCAGTACCACGCGCTTGGAACCCAACGGTCTAGCCATTAGGCTATCGGACGGACTGACCGACCAGCTCTGTCGATGGAAGTCTTAAATATAATAAAAACAAAAAATGCACCTTGGTAATTATTGATTCAAACACTTTGAAATTTACAGGTCGAATAATTAAACTGACTCAGAATTTTTCTCCCTACATAAATAATCAATATTCGCAAAAGAGAAAAATTAAAAAAAAAAAGAAGAAGAAATTTCAAATTAGAAACTAAAAGTATACATTGAAGATTTTCGTTCAGGGCCACTCGCTTGGAAGCCTAACACTCTAGCCATTAGTCTATGGGAGCTCTGTCGGTGGGACTTTTAAATATAATAAAAACAAAAAATGCACCTTGGTAATTGTTTATTTAAACACTTTGAAATCTTCGTGTCGAAAAATTAAACTGACTCAGAATTTTCTTCCCTACATAAATAATCAATAATTGCAAAGGAAAGAAATTGAAAAAAAAAAAGAATTTTCAAATTAGAAAAGAAATATATACATTGAAGATATTCGCTCCGGCTGGGACTCGAACCCAGGCCACTCGCTTGGAAGACCAGCGGTCTAGCCATTAGGCTATCTAAGTTCTGTCGAGCGGAGTCTTACTGCCTGACTGATACTGCCTGACTGACAGACTGACTCACTGACTGACTGATACTGACTGACTGACTCACTGACTGACCGAGACTGACTGACTAACTGCCTGACTGACTGAGACTGGACTGACTGACTGACTGACTGACTGACTAACTGACTGACTGAGACTGACTGACTGACTGCTTGACTCTCTGACTGGCTGAATGACTAAATGACTGACTGACACTGACTGACTGACTGCTTGACTACCTGACTGACTGCTTGACTGACTAACTGACTGGACAGGACTGACCGACTGACTGACTGACAGACTGACTGAATAAGGATGACTGACAGACTGACTGAATAAGGCTGACTGACTGACTGACTGACAGACTGACTGAATAAGGCTGACCGACTGACTGACTGCCTGACTGACTGACTGACAGAATGACTGACCGAGACTGACTGACTGACTGAGACTGGACTGGACTGACTGACTGACTGACTGACTGAGACTGACTGACTGCTTTAGTGACTAACTGACTGCACAGGACTGACCGACTGACTGACTGACTGACTGCCTGACTGACTGACTGACTGAATGACTGACTGACTGACTGACTGGCTGAAGGACTAACTGACTGACTGAGTGACTGACTGACTGGACTGACTGACTGAGACTGAACGACTGAGTGCTTGACTGATTGACTGTCAGACTGACTGACTGACTTCGCAAAAGGGAAAAATATAAAAAAAAGAATTATAAAATTAGAAAAAAATATTTGCATTTAAGATTTCCTTTCCGGCCGGGACTCGAACCCAGTACCACGCGCTAGGAACCCAACGGTCTAGCCATTAGGCTATCGGAGCTCTGTCGATGGAAGTCTTAAATATAATAAAAACAAAAAATGCACCTTGGTAATTATTGATTCAAACACTTTGAAATTTACAGGTCGAATAATTAAACTGACTCAGAATTTTTCTCCCTACATAAATAATCAATATTCGCAAAAGAGAAAAATTAAAAAAAAAAAGAAGAAGAAATTTCAAATTAGAAACTAAAAGTATACATTGAAGATTTTCGTTCAGGCTGGGACTCGAACCCAGGGCCACTCGCTTGGAAGCCTAACACTCTAGCCATTATTCTATGGGAGCTCTGTCGGTGGGAGTTTTAAATATAATAAAAACAAAAAATGCACCTTGGTAATTGTTTATTTAAACACTTTGAAATCTTCGTGTCGAAAAATTAAACTGACTCAGAATTTTCTTCCCTACATAAATAATCAATAATTGCAAAGGAAAGAAATTGAAAAAAAAAAGAATTTTCAAATTAGAAAAGAAATATATACATTGAAGATATTCGCTCCGGCTGGGACTCGAACCCAGGCCACTCGCTTGGAAGACCAGCGGTCTAGCCATTAGGCTATCGGAGTTCTATCGAGCGGAGTCTTACTGCCTGACTGATACTGCCTGACTGACAGACTGACTCACTGACTGACTGATACTGACTGACTGACTCACTGACTGACCGAGACTGACTGACTAACTGCCTGACTGACTGAGACTGGACTGACTGACTGACTGACTGACTGACTAACTGACTGACTGAGACTGACTGACTGACTGCTTGACTCTCTGACTGGCTGAATGACTAAATGACTGACTGACACTGACTGACTGACTGCTTGACTACCTGACTGACTGCTTGACTGACTAACTGACTGGACAGGACTGACCGACTGACTGACTGACAGACTGACTGAATAAGGATGACTGACAGACTGACTGAATAAGGATGACTGACAGACTGACTGAATAAGGCTGACTGACTGACTGACTGACAGACTGACTGAATAAGGCTGACCGACTGACTGACTGCCTGACTGACTGACTGAATGAATGACTGACCGAGACTGACTGACTGACTGAGACTGGACTGGACTGACTGACTGACTGACTGACTGAGACTGACTGACTGCTTTAGTGACTAACTGACTGCACAGGACTGACCGACTGACTGACTGACTGACTGCCTGACTGACTGACTGACTGAATGACTGACTGACTGAGACTAAATGACTGACTGCTTGACTGACTGGCTGAAGGACTAACTGACTGTCTGAGTGACTGGACTGACTGACTGAGACTGAATGACTGAGTGCTTGACTGATTGACTGTCAGACTGACTGACTGACTTCGCAAAAGGGAAAAATAAAAAAAAAAAGAATTATAAAATTAGAAAAAAATATTTGCATTTAAGATTTCCTTTCCGGCCGGGACTCGAACCCAGTACCACGCGCTAGGAACCCAACGGTCTAGCCATTAGGCTATCGGAGCTCTGTCGATGGAAGTCTTAAATATAATAAAAACAAAAAATGCACCTTGGTAATTATTGATTCAAACACTTTGAAATTTACAGGTCGAATAATTAAACTGACTCAGAATTTTTCTCCCTACATAAATAATCAATATTCGCAAAAGAGAAAAATTAAAAAAAAAAAAGAAGAAGAAATTTCAAATTACAAACTAAAAGTATGCATTGAAGATTTTCGTTCAGGCTGGGACTCGAACCCAGGGCCACTCGCTTGGAAGCCTAACACTCTAGCCATTAGTCTATGGGAGCTCTGTCGGTGGCAGTTTTAAATATAATAAAAACAAAAAATGCACCTTGGTAATTGTTTATTTAAACACTTTGAAATCTTCGTGTCGAAAAATTAAACTGACTCAGAATTTTCTTCCCTACATAAATAATCAATAATTGCAAAGGAAAGAAATTGAAAAAAAAAGAATTTTCAAATTAGAAAAGAAATATATACATTGAAGATATTCGCTCCGGCTGGGACTCGAACCCAGGCCACTCGCTTGGAAGACCAGCGGTCTAGCCATTAGGCTATCGGAGTTCTGTCGAGCGGAGTCTTACTGCCTGACTGATACTGCCTGACTGACAGATTGACTCACTGACTGACTGATACTGACTGACTGACTCACTGACTGACCGAGACTGACTGACTAACTGCCTGACTGACTGAGAGTGGACTGACTGACTGACTGACTGACTGACTGACTAACTGACTGACTGAGACTGACTGACTGACTGCTTCACTCTCTGACTGGCTATTTCACTGACTGACTGAATGACTAAATGACTGACTGACACTGACTGACTGACTGCTTGACTACCTGACTGACTGCTTGACTGACTAACTGACTGGACAGGACTGACCGACTGACTGACTGACAGACTGACTGCATAAGGATGACTGACAGACTGACTGAATAAGGCTGACTGACTGACTGACTGACAGACTGACTGAATAAGGCTGACCGACTGACTGACTGCCTGACTGACTGACTGACTGAATGACTGACTGACTGACTGACCGAGACTGACTGACTGACTGACTGAGACTGGACTGGACTGACTGACTGACTGACTGACTGAGACTGACTGACTGCTTTAGTGACTAAGTGACTGCACAGGACTGACCGACTGACTGACTGACTGACTGCCTAACTGACTGACTGACTGAATGACTGACTGACTGAGACTAAATGACTGACTGCTTGACTGACTGGCTGAAGGACTAACTGACTGACTAAGTAACTGACTGACTGGACTGACTGACTGACACTGAATGACTGAGTGCTTGACTGATTGACTGTCAGACTGACTGACTGACTTCGCAAAAGGGAAAAATAAAAAAAAAAGAATTATAAAATTAGAAAAAAATATTTGCATTTAAGATTTCTTTTCCGGCTGGGATTTGAACCCAGGGCGACACTCATGGAATCCCAACGCTCTCGCCAATATACTATCGGATCTCTGTTGATCGGTGTCTTAATTATAATAAAAACAAAAAATGCACCTTGGTAATTATTGATTCAAACACTTTGAAATTTACAGGTCGAATAATTAAACTGACTCAGAATTTTTCTCCCTACATAAATAATCAATATTCGCAAAAGAGAAAAATTAAAAAAAAAAGAAGAAGAAATTTCAAATTAGAAACTAAAAGTATACATTGAAGATTTTCGTTCAGGCTGGGACTCGAACCCAGGGCCACTCGCTTGGAAGCCTAACACTCTAGCCATTAGTCTATGGGAGCTCTGTCGGTGGGAGTTTTAAATATAATAAAAACAAAAAATGCACCTTGGTAATTGTTTATTTAAACACTTTGAAATCTTCGTGTCGAAAAATTAAACTGACTCAGAATTTTCTTCCCTACATAAATAATCAATAATTGCAAAGGAAAGAAATTGAAAAAAAAAAGAATTTTCAAATTAGAAAAGAAATATATACATTGAAGATATTCGCTCCGGCTGGGACTCGAACCCAGGCCACTCGCTTGGAAGACCAGCGGTCTAGCCATTAGGCTATCGGAGTTCTGTCGAGCGGAGTCTTACTGCCTGACTGATACTGCCTGACTGACAGACTGACTCACTGACTGACTGATACTGACTGACTGACTCACTGACTGACCGAGACTGACTGACTAACTGCCTGACTGACTGAGACTGGACTGACTGACTGACTGACTGACTAACTGACTGACTGAGACTGACTGACTGACTGCTTGACTCTCTGACTGGCTATTTCACTGACTGACTGAATGACTAAATGACTGACTGACACTGACTGACTGACTGCTTGACTACCTGACTGACTGCTTGACTGACTAACTGACTGGACAGGACTGACCGACTGACTGACTGACAGACTGACTGAATAAGGATGACTGACAGACTGACTGAATAAGGCTGACTGACTGACTGACAGACTGACTGAATAAGGCTGACCGACTGACTGACTGCCTGACTGACTGACTGACCTACACTGACTGACTGACTGACTGAGACTGGACTGGACTGACTGACTGACTGACTGACTGAGACTGACTGACTGCTTTAGTGACTAACTGACTGCACAGGACTGACCGACTGACTGACTGACTGACTGCCTGACTGACTGACTGACTGAATGACTGACTGACTGAGACTAAATGACTGACTGCTTGACTGACTGGCTGAAGGACTAACTGACTGACTGAGTGACTGACTGACTGGACTGACTGACTGAGACTGAATGACTGAGTGCTTGACTGATTGACTGTCAGACTGACTGACTGACTTCGCAAAAGGGAAAAATAAAAAAAAAAGAATTATAAAATTAGAAAACAATATTTGCATTTAAGATTTCCTTCCGGCTGGGATTTGAACCCAGGGCGACACTCATGGAAGCCCAACGCTCTCGCCAATATACTATCGGATCTCTGTTGATCGGTGTCTTAGTTATAATAAAAACAAAAATGCACCTTAGTAATTATTGATCTAAAATCTTTGAAATCTAAAGGTCGAATGATTAAACTGACTCAGAATTTTCTTCCGTACATAAATAATCCATATTTGCAAAAGAAAGAAATTGAAAAAAAAAAGAATCTGCAAATTAGAAGAGAAATATATACATGGAAGATTTTCGTTCCGGCCGGGACTCGAACCCAGTACCACGCGCTTGGAACCCAACGGTCTAGCCATTAGGCTATCGGAGCTCTGTCGATGGAAGTCTTAAATATAATAAAAACAAAAAATGCACCTTGGTAATTATTGATTCAAACACTTTAAAATTTACAGGTCGAATAATTAAACTGACTCAGAATTTTTCTCCCTACATAAATAATCAATATTCGCAAAAGTGAAAAATTAAAAAAAAAAAGAAGAAGAAATTTCAAATTAGAAACTAAAAGTATATGAAGATTTTCGTTCAGGCTGGGACTCGAACCCAGGGCCACTCGCTTGGAAGCCTAACACTCTAGCCATTAGTCTATGGGAGCTCTGTCGGTGGGAGTTTGAAATATAATAAAAACAAAAAATGCACCTTGGTAATTGTTTATTTAAACACTTTGAAATCTTCGTGTCGAAAAATTAAACTGACTCAGAATTTTCTTCCCTACATAAATAATCAATAATTGCAAAGGAAAGAAATTGAAAAAAAAAAGAATTTTCAAATTAGAAAAGAAATATATACATTGAAGATATTCGCTCCGGCTGGGACTCGAACCCAGGCCACTCGCTTGGAAGACCAGCGGTCTAGCCATTAGGCTATCGGAGTTCTGTCGAGCGGAGTCTTACTGCCTGACTGATACTGCCTGACTGACAGACTGACTCACTGACTGACTGATACTGACTGACTGACTCACTGACTGACCGAGACTGACTGACTAACTGCCTGACTGACTGAGACTGGACTGACTGACTGGCTACTGACTGACTGACTAACTGACTGACTGAGACTGACTGACTGACTGCTTGACTCTCTGACTGGCTATTTCACTGACTGACTGAATGACTAAATGACTGACTGACACTGACTGACTGACTGCTTGACTACCTGACTGACTGCTTGACTGACTAACTGACTGGACAGGACTGACCGACTGACTGACTGACAGACTGACTGAATAAGGATGACTGACAGACTGACTGAATAAGGCTGACTGACTGACTGACTGACAGACTGACTGAATAAGGCTGACCGACTGACTGACTGCCTGACTGACTGAGACTGGACTGGACTGACTGACTGACTGACTGACTGAGACTAACTGACTGCTTTAGTGACTAACTGACTGCACAGGACTGACCGACTGACTGACTGACTGACTGCCTGACTGACTGACTGACTGAATGACTGACTGACTGAGACTAAATGACTGACTGCTTGACTGACTGGCTGAAGGACTAACTGACTGACTGAGTGACTGACTGACTGGACTGACTGACTGAGACTGAATGACTGAGTGCTTGACTGATTGACTGTCAGACTGACTGACTGACTTCGCAAAAGGGGAAAATAAAAAAAAAGAATTATAAAATTAGAAAAAAATATTTGCATTTAAGATTTCCTTTCCGGCCGGGACTCGAACCCAGTACCACGCGCTAGGAACCCAACGGTCTAGCCATTAGGCTATCGGAGCTCTGTCGATGGAAGTCTTAAATATAATAAAAACAAAAAATGCACCTTGGTAATTATTGATTCAAACACTTTGAAATTTACAGGTCGAATAATTAAACTGACTCAGAATTTTTCTCCCTACATAAATAATCAATATTCGCAAAAGAGAAAAATTAAAAAAAAAAAAAGAAGAAGAAATTTCAAATTAGAAACTAAAAGTATACATTGAAGATTTTCTTTCAGGCTGGGACTCGAACCCAGGGCCACTCGCTTGGAAGCCTAACACTCTAGCCATTAGTCTATGGGAGCTCTGTCGGTGGGAGTTTTAAATATAATAAAAACAAAAAATGCACCTTGGTAATTGTTTATTTAAACACTTTGAAATCTTCGTGTCGAAAAATTAAACTGACTCAGAATTTTCTTCCCTACATAAATAATCAATAATTGCAAAGGAAAGAAATTGAAAAAAAAAAATTTTCAAATTAGAAATGAAATATATACATTGAAGATATTCGCTCCGGCTGGGACTCGAACCCAGGCCACTCGCTTGGAAGACCAGCGGTCTAGCCATTAGGCTATCGGAGTTCTGGCGAGCGGAGTCTTACTGCCTGACTGATACTGCCTGACTGACAGACTGACTCACTGACTGACTGATACTGACTGACTGACTCACTGACTGACCGAGACTGACTGACTAACTGCCTGACTGACTGAGACTGGACTGACTGACTGACTGACTGACTAACTGACTGACTGAGACTGACTGACTGACTGCTTGACTCTCTGACTGGCTATTTCACTGACTGACTGAATGACTAAATGACTGACTGACACTGACTGACTGACTGCTTGACTACCTGACTGACTGCTTGACTGACTAACTGACTGGACAGGACTGACCGACTGACTGACTGACAGACTGACTGAATAAGGATGACTGACAGACTGACTGAATAAGGCTGACTGACTGACTGACAGACTGACTGAATAAGGCTGACCGACTGACTGACTGCCTGACTGACTGACTGACCTACACTGACTGACTGACTGACTGAGACTGGACTGGACTGACTGACTGACTGACTGACTGAGACTGACTGACTGCTTTAGTGACTAACTGACTGCACAGGACTGACCGACTGACTGACTGACTGACTGCCTGACTGACTGACTGACTGAATGACTGACTGACTGAGACTAAATGACTGACTGCTTGACTGACTGGCTGAAGGACTAACTGACTGACTGAGTGACTGACTGACTGGACTGACTGACTGAGACTGAATGACTGAGTGCTTGACTGATTGACTGTCAGACTGACTGACTGACTTCGCAAAAGGGAAAAATAAAAAAAAAAGAATTATAAAATTAGAAAAAAATTTTTGCATTTAAGATTTCCTTCCGGCTGGGATTTGAATCCAGGGCGACACTCATGGAAGCCCAACGCTCTCGCCAATATACTATCGGATCTCTGTTGATCGGTGTCTTAGTTATAATAAAAACAAAAATGCACCTTAGTAATTATTGATCTAAAATCTTTGAAATCTAAAGGTCGAATGATTAAACTGACTCAGAATTTTCTTCCGTACATAAATAATCCATATTTGCAAAAGAAAGAAATTGAAAAAAAAAGAATCTTCAAATTAGAAGAGAAATATATACATGGAAGATTTTCGTTCCGGCCGGGACTCGAACCCAGTACCACGCGCTTGGAACCCAACGGTCTAGCCATTAGGCTATCGGACGGACTGACCGACCAGCTCTGTCGATGGAAGTCTTAAATATAATAAAAACAAAAAATGCACCTTGGTAATTATTGATTCAAACACATTGAAATTTACAGGTCGAATAATTAAACTGACTCAGAATTTTTCTCCCTACATAAATAATCAATATTCGCAAAAGAGAAAAATTAAAAAAAAAAAGAAGAAGAAATTTCAAATTAGAAACTAAAAGTATACATTGAAGATTTTCGTTCAGGCTGGGACTCGAACCCAGGGCCACTCGCTTGGAAGCCTAACACTCTAGCCATTAGTCTATGGGAGCTCTGTCGGTGGGACTTTTAAATATAATAAAAACAAAAAATGCACCTTGGTAATTGTTTATTTAAACACTTTGAAATCTTCGTGTCGAAAAATTAAACTGACTCAGAATTTTCTTCCCTACATAAATAATCAATAATTGCAAAGGAAAGAAATTGAAAAAAAAAAAGAATTTTCAAATTAGAAAAGAAATATATACATTGAAGATATTCGCTCCGGCTGGGACTCGAACCCAGGCCACTCGCTTGGAAGACCAGCGGTCTAGCCATTAGGCTATCGGAGTTCTGTCGAGCGGAGTCTTACTGCCTGACTGATACTGCCTGACTGACAGACTGACTCACTGACTGACTGATACTGACTGACTGACTCACTGACTGACCGAGACTGACTGACTAACTGCCTGACTGACTGAGACTGGACTGACTGACTGACTGACTGACTGACTAACTGACTGACTGAGACTGACTGACTGACTGCTTGACTCTCTGACTGGCTGAATGACTAAATGACTGACTGACACTGACTGACTGACTGCTTGACTACCTGACTGACTGCTTGACTGACTAACTGACTGGACAGGACTGACCGACTGACTGACTGACAGACTGACTGAATAAGGATGACTGACAGACTGACTGAATAAGGCTGACTGACTGACTGACTGACAGACTGACTGAATAAGGCTGACCGACTGACTGACTGCCTGACTGACTGACTGACTGAATGACTGACCGAGACTGACTGACTGACTGAGACTGGACTGGACTGACTGACTGACTGACTGACTGAGACTGACTGACTGCTTTAGTGACTAACTGACTGCACAGGACTGACCGACTGACTGACTGACTGACTGCCTGACTGACTGACTGACTGAATGACTGACTGACTGACTGACTGGCTGAAGGACTAACTGACTGACTGAGTGACTGACTGACTGGACTGACTGACTGAGACTGAACGACTGAGTGCTTGACTGATTGACTGTCAGACTGACTGACTGACTTCGCAAAAGGGAAAAATATAAAAAAAAGAATTATAAAATTAGAAAAAAATATTTGCATTTAAGATTTCCTTTCCGGCCGGGACTCGAACCCAGTACCACGCGCTAGGAACCCAACGGTCTAGCCATTAGGCTATCGGAGCTCTGTCGATGGAAGTCTTAAATATAATAAAAACAAAAAATGCACCTTGGTAATTATTGATTCAAACACTTTGAAATTTACAGGTCGAATAATTAAACTGACTCAGAATTTTTCTCCCTACATAAATAATCAATATTCGCAAAAGAGAAAAATTAAAAAAAAAAAAGAAGAAGAAATTTCAAATTAGAAACTAAAAGTATACATTGAAGATTTTCGTTCAGGCTGGGACTCGAACCCAGGGCCACTCGCTTGGAAGCCTAACACTCTAGCCATTATTCTATGGGAGCTCTGTCGGTGGGAGTTTTAAATATAATAAAAACAAAAAATGCACCTTGGTAATTGTTTATTTAAACACTTTGAAATCTTCGTGTCGAAAAATTAAACTGACTCAGAATTTTCTTCCCTACATAAATAATCAATAATTGCAAAGGAAAGAAATTGAAAAAAAAAAGAATTTTCAAATTAGAAAAGAAATATATACATTGAAGATATTCGCTCCGGCTGGGACTCGAACCCAGGCCACTCGCTTGGAAGACCAGCGGTCTAGCCATTAGGCTATCGGAGTTCTATCGAGCGGAGTCTTACTGCCTGACTGATACTGCCTGACTGACAGACTGACTCACTGACTGACTGATACTGACTGACTGACTCACTGACTGACCGAGACTGACTGACTAACTGCCTGACTGACTGAGACTGGACTGACTGACTGACTGACTGACTGACTAACTGACTGACTGAGACTGACTGACTGACTGCTTGACTCTCTGACTGGCTGAATGACTAAATGACTGACTGACACTGACTGACTGACTGCTTGACTACCTGACTGACTGCTTGACTGACTAACTGACTGGACAGGACTGACCGACTGACTGACTGACAGACTGACTGAATAAGGATGACTGACAGACTGACTGAATAAGGATGACTGACAGACTGACTGAATAAGGATGACTGACAGACTGACTGAATAAGGCTGACTGACTGACTGACTGACAGACTGACTGAATAAGGCTGACCGACTGACTGACTGCCTGACTGACTGACTGAATGAATGACTGACCGAGACTGACTGACTGACTGAGACTGGACTGGACTGACTGACTGACTGACTGACTGAGACTGACTGACTGCTTTAGTGACTAACTGACTGCACAGGACTGACCGACTGACTGACTGACTGACTGCCTGACTGACTGACTGACTGAATGACTGACTGACTGAGACTAAATGACTGACTGCTTGACTGACTGGCTGAAGGACTAACTGACTGTCTGAGTGACTGGACTGACTGACTGAGACTGAATGACTGAGTGCTTGACTGATTGACTGTCAGACTGACTGACTGACTTCGCAAAAGGGAAAAATAAAAAAAAAGAATTATAAAATTAGAAAAAAATATTTGCATTTAAGATTTCCTTTCCGGCCGGGACTCGAACCCAGTACCACGCGCTAGGAACCCAACGGTCTAGCCATTAGGCTATCGGAGCTCTGTCGATGGAAGTCTTAAATATAATAAAAACAAAAAATGCACCTTGGTAATTATTGATTCAAACACTTTGAAATTTACAGGTCGAATAATTAAACTGACTCAGAATTTTTCTCCCTACATAAATAATCAATATTCGCAAAAGAGAAAAATTAAAAAAAAAAAGAAGAAGAAATTTCAAATTACAAACTAAAAGTATGCATTGAAGATTTTCGTTCAGGCTGGGACTCGAACCCAGGGCCACTCGCTTGGAAGCCTAACACTCTAGCCATTAGTCTATGGGAGCTCTGTCGGTGGCTGTTTTAAATATAATAAAAACAAAAAATGCACCTTGGTAATTGTTTATTTAAACACTTTGAAATCTTCGTGTCGAAAAATTAAACTGACTCAGAATTTTCTTCCCTACATAAATAATCAATAATTGCAAAGGAAAGAAATTGAAAAAAAAAGAATTTTCAAATTAGAAAAGAAATATATACATTGAAGATATTCGCTCCGGCTGGGACTCGAACCCAGGCCACTCGCTTGGAAGACCAGCGGTCTAGCCATTAGGCTATCGGAGTTCTGTCGAGCGGAGTCTTACTGCCTGACTGATACTGCCTGACTGACAGATTGACTCACTGACTGACTGATACTGACTGACTGACTCACTGACTGACCGAGACTGACTGACTAACTGCCTGACTGACTGAGAGTGGACTGACTGACTGACTGACTGACTGACTGACTAACTGACTGACTGAGACTGACTGACTGACTGCTTCACTCTCTGACTGGCTATTTCACTGACTGACTGAATGACTAAATGACTGACTGACACTGACTGACTGACTGCTTGACTACCTGACTGACTGCTTGACTGACTAACTGACTGGACAGGACTGACCGACTGACTGACTGACAGACTGACTGCATAAGGATGACTGACAGACTGACTGAATAAGGCTGACTGACTGACTGACTGACAGACTGACTGAATAAGGCTGACCGACTGACTGACTGCCTGACTGACTGACTGACTGAATGACTGACTGACTGACTGACCGAGACTGACTGACTGACTGACTGAGACTGGACTGGACTGACTGACTGACTGACTGACTGAGACTGACTGACTGCTTTAGTGACTAAGTGACTGCACAGGACTGACCGACTGACTGACTGACTGACTGCCTGACTGACTGACTGACTGAATGACTGACTGACTGAGACTAAATGACTGACTGCTTGACTGACTGGCTGAAGGACTAACTGACTGACTAAGTAACTGACTGACTGGACTGACTGACTGACACTGAATGACTGAGTGCTTGACTGATTGACTGTCAGACTGACTGACTGACTTCGCAAAAGGGAAAAATAAAAAAAAAAGAATTATAAAATTAGAAAAAAATATTTGCATTTAAGATTTCTTTTCCGGCTGGGATTTGAACCCAGGGCGACACTCATGGAATCCCAACGCTCTCGCCAATATACTATCGGATCTCTGTTGATCGGTGTCTTAATTATAATAAAAACAAAAAATGCACCTTGGTAATTATTGATTCAAACACTTTGAAATTTACAGGTCGAATAATTAAACTGACTCAGAATTTTTCTCCCTACATAAATAATCAATATTCGCAAAAGAGAAAAATTAAAAAAAAAAGAAGAAGAAATTTCAAATTAGAAACTAAAAGTATACATTGAAGATTTTCGTTCAGGCTGGGACTCGAACCCAGGGCCACTCGCTTGGAAGCCTAACACTCTAGCCATTAGTCTATGGGAGCTCTGTCGGTGGGAGTTTTAAATATAATAAAAACAAAAAATGCACCTTGGTAATTGTTTATTTAAACACTTTGAAATCTTCGTGTCGAAAAATTAAACTGACTCAGAATTTTCTTCCCTACATAAATAATCAATAATTGCAAAGGAAAGAAATTGAAAAAAAAAAGAATTTTCAAATTAGAAAAGAAATATATACATTGAAGATATTCGCTCCGGCTGGGACTCGAACCCAGGCCACTCGCTTGGAAGACCAGCGGTCTAGCCATTAGGCTATCGGAGTTCTGTCGAGCGGAGTCTTACTGCCTGACTGATACTGCCTGACTGACAGACTGACTCACTGACTGACTGATACTGACTGACTGACTCACTGACTGACCGAGACTGACTGACTAACTGCCTGACTGACTGAGACTGGACTGACTGACTGACTGACTGACTAACTGACTGACTGAGACTGACTGACTGACTGCTTGACTCTCTGACTGGCTATTTCACTGACTGACTGAATGACTAAATGACTGACTGACACTGACTGACTGACTGCTTGACTACCTGACTGACTGCTTGACTGACTAACTGACTGGACAGGACTGACCGACTGACTGACTGACAGACTGACTGAATAAGGATGACTGACAGACTGACTGAATAAGGCTGACTGACTGACTGACAGACTGACTGAATAAGGCTGACCGACTGACTGACTGCCTGACTGACTGACTGACCTACACTGACTGACTGACTGACTGAGACTGGACTGGACTGACTGACTGACTGACTGACTGAGACTGACTGACTGCTTTAGTGACTAACTGACTGCACAGGACTGACCGACTGACTGACTGACTGACTGCCTGACTGACTGACTGACTGAATGACTGACTGACTGAGACTAAATGACTGACTGCTTGACTGACTGGCTGAAGGACTAACTGACTGACTGAGTGACTGACTGACTGGACTGACTGACTGAGACTGAATGACTGAGTGCTTGACTGATTGACTGTCAGACTGACTGACTGACTTCGCAAAAGGGAAAAATAAAAAAAAAAGAATTATAAAATTAGAAAACAATATTTGCATTTAAGATTTCCTTCCGGCTGGGATTTGAACCCAGGGCGACACTCATGGAAGCCCAACGCTCTCGCCAATATACTATCGGATCTCTGTTGACCGGTGTCTTAGTTATAATAAAAACAAAAATGCACCTTAGTAATTATTGATCTAAAATCTTTGAAATCTAAAGGTCGAATGATTAAACTGACTCAGAATTTTCTTCCGTACATAAATAATCCATATTTGCAAAAGAAAGAAATTGAAAAAAAAAAAGAATCTGCAAATTAGAAGAGAAATATATACATGGAAGATTTTCGTTCCGGCCGGGACTCGAACCCAGTACCACGCGCTTGGAACCCAACGGTCTAGCCATTAGGCTATCGGAGCTCTGTCGATGGAAGTCTTAAATATAATAAAAACAAAAAATGCACCTTGGTAATTATTGATTCAAACACTTTAAAATTTACAGGTCGAATAATTAAACTGACTCAGAATTTTTCTCCCTACATAAATAATCAATATTCGCAAAAGTGAAAAATTAAAAAAAAAAAGAAGAAGAAATTTCAAATTAGAAACTAAAAGTATATGAAGATTTTCGTTCAGGCTGGGACTCGAACCCAGGGCCACTCGCTTGGAAGCCTAACACTCTAGCCATTAGTCTATGGGAGCTCTGTCGGTGGGAGTTTGAAATATAATAAAAACAAAAAATGCACCTTGGTAATTTTTTATTTAAACACTTTGAAATCTTCGTGTCGAAAAATTAAACTGACTCAGAATTTTCTTCCCTACATAAATAATCAATAATTGCAAAGGAAAGAAATTGAAAAAAAAAAGAATTTTCAAATTAGAAAAGAAATATATACATTGAAGATATTCGCTCCGGCTGGGACTCGAACCCAGGCCACTCGCTTGGAAGACCAGCGGTCTAGCCATTAGGCTATCGGAGTTCTGTCGAGCGGAGTCTTACTGCCTGACTGATACTGCCTGACTGACAGACTGACTCACTGACTGACTGATACTGACTGACTGACTCACTGACTGACCGAGACTGACTGACTAACTGCCTGACTGACTGAGACTGGACTGACTGACTGGCTACTGACTGACTGACTAACTGACTGACTGAGACTGACTGACTGACTGCTTGACTCTCTGACTGGCTATTTCACTGACTGACTGAATGACTAAATGACTGACTGACACTGACTGACTGACTGCTTGACTACCTGACTGACTGCTTGACTGACTAACTGACTGGACAGGACTGACCGACTGACTGACTGACAGACTGACTGAATAAGGATGACTGACAGACTGACTGAATAAGGCTGACTGACTGACTGACTGACAGACTGACTGAATAAGGCTGACCGACTGACTGACTGCCTGACTGACTGAGACTGGACTGGACTGACTGACTGACTGACTGACTGAGACTAACTGACTGCTTTAGTGACTAACTGACTGCACAGGACTGACCGACTGACTGACTGACTGACTGCCTGACTGACTGACTGACTGAATGACTGACTGACTGCTTGACTGACTGGCTGAAGGACTAACTGACTGACTGAGTGACTGACTGACTGGACTGACTGACTGAGACTGAATGACTGAGTGCTTGACTGATTGACTGTCAGACTGACTGACTGACTTCGCAAAAGGGGAAAATAAAAAAAAAGAATTATAAAATTAGAAAAAAATATTTGCATTTAAGATTTCCTTTCCGGCCGGGACTCGAACCCAGTACCACGCGCTAGGAACCCAACGGTCTAGCCATTAGGCTATCGGAGCTCTGTCGATGGAAGTCTTAAATATAATAAAAACAAAAAATGCACCTTGGTAATTATTGATTCAAACACTTTGAAATTTACAGGTCGAATAATTAAACTGACTCAGAATTTTTCTCCCTACATAAATAATCAATATTCGCAAAAGAGAAAAATTAAAAAAAAAAAAGAAGAAGAAATTTCAAATTAGAAACTAAAAGTATACATTGAAGATTTTCTTTCAGGCTGGGACTCGAACCCAGGGCCACTCGCTTGGAAGCCTAACACTCTAGCCATTAGTCTATGGGAGCTCTGTCGGTGGGAGTTTTAAATATAATAAAAACAAAAAATGCACCTTGGTAATTGTTTATTTAAACACTTTGAAATCTTCGTGTCGAAAAATTAAACTGACTCAGAATTTTCTTCCCTACATAAATAATCAATAATTGCAAAGGAAAGAAATTGAAAAAAAAAATTTTTCAAATTAGAAATGAAATATATACATTGAAGATATTCGCTCCGGCTGGGACTCGAACCCAGGCCACTCGCTTGGAAGACCAGCGGTCTAGCCATTAGGCTATCGGAGTTCTGGCGAGCGGAGTCTTACTGCCTGACTGATACTGCCTGACTGACAGACTGACTCACTGACTGACTGATACTGACTGACTGACTCACTGACTGACCGAGACTGACTGACTAACTGCCTGACTGACTGAGACTGGACTGACTGACTGACTGACTGACTAACTGACTGACTGAGACTGACTGACTGACTGCTTGACTCTCTGACTGGCTATTTCACTGACTGACTGAATGACTAAATGACTGACTGACACTGACTGACTGACTGCTTGACTACCTGACTGACTGCTTGACTGACTAACTGACTGGACAGGACTGACCGACTGACTGACTGACAGACTGACTGAATAAGGATGACTGACAGACTGACTGAATAAGGCTGACTGACTGACTGACAGACTGACTGAATAAGGCTGACCGACTGACTGACTGCCTGACTGACTGACTGACCTACACTGACTGACTGACTGACTGAGACTGGACTGGACTGACTGACTGACTGAGACTGACTGACTGCTTTAGTGACTAACTGACTGCACAGGACTGACCGACTGACTGACTGACTGACTGCCTGACTGACTGACTGACTGAATGACTGACTGACTGAGACTAAATGACTGACTGCTTGACTGACTGGCTGAAGGACTAACTGACTGACTGAGTGACTGACTGACTGGACTGACTGACTGAGACTGAATGACTGAGTGCTTGACTGATTGACTGTCAGACTGACTGACTGACTTCGCAAAAGGGAAAAATAAAAAAAAAAGAATTATAAAATTAGAAAAAAATATTTGCATTTAAGATTTCCTTCCGGCTGGGATTTGAACCCAGGGCGACACTCATGGAAGCCCAACGCTCTCGCCAATATACTATCGGATCTCTGTTGATCGGTGTCTTAGTTATAATAAAAACAAAAATGCACCTTAGTAATTATTGATCTAAAATCTTTGAAATCTAAAGGTCGAATGATTAAACTGACTCAGAATTTTCTTCCGTACATAAATAATCCATATTTGCAAAAGAAAGAAATTGAAAAAAAAAAAAGAATCTGCAAATTAGAAGAGAAATATATACATGGAAGATTTTCGTTCCGGCCGGGACTCGAACCCAGTACCACGCGCTTGGAACCCAACGGTCTAGCCATTAGGCTATCGGAGCTCTGTCGGTGGAAGTCTTAAATATAATAAAAACAAAAAATGCACCTTGTTAATTATTGATTCAAACACTTTGAAATTTACAGGTCGAAAAATTAAACTGACTCAGAATTTTCTTCCCTACATAAATAATCAATATTCGCAAAAGTGAAAAATTAAAAAAAAAAAGAAGAAGAAATTTCAAATTAGAAACTAAAAGTATACATTGAAGATTTTCGTTCAGGCTGGGACTCGAACCCAGGGCCACTCGCTTGGAAGCCTAACACTCTAGCCATTAGTCTATGGGAGCTCTGTCGGTGGGAGTTTGAAATATAATAAAAACAAAAAATGCACCTTGGTAATTGTTTATTTAAACACTTTGAAATCTTCGTGTCGAAAAATTAAACTGACTCAGAATTTTCTTCCCTACATAAATAATCAATAATTGCAAAGGAAAGAAATTGAAAAAAAAAAAGAATTTTCAAATTAGAAAAGAAATATATACATTGAAGATATTCGCTCCGGCTGGGACTCGAACCCAGACCACTCGCTTGGAAGACCAGCGGTCTAGCCATTAGGCTATCGGAGTTCTGTCGAGCGGAGTCTTACTGCCTGACTGATACTGCCTGACTGACAGACTGACTCACTGACTGACTGATACTGACTGACTGACTCACTGACTGACCGAGACTGACTGACTAACTGCCTGACTGACTGAGACTGGACTGACTGACTGGCTACTGACTGACTGACTAACTGACTGACTGAGACTGACTGACTGACTGCTTGACTCTCTGACTGGCTATTTCACTGACTGACTGAATGACTAAATGACTGACTGACACTGACTGACTGACTGCTTGACTACCTGACTGACTGCTTGACTGACTAACTGACTGGACAGGACTGACCGACTGACTGACTGACAGACTGACTGAATAAGGCTGACCGACTGACTGACTGCCTGACTGACTGACTGACTGAATGACTGACTGACTGACTGACCGAGACTGACTGACTGACTGACTGAGACTGGACTGGACTGACTGACTGACTGACTGACTGAGACTGACTGACTGCTTTAGTGACTAACTGACTGCACAGGACTGAACGACTGACTGACTGACTGACTGCCTGACTGACTGACTGACTAAATGACTGACTGACTGAGACTAAATGACTGACTGCTTGACTGACTGGCTGAAGGACTAACTGACTGACTGAGTGACTGACTGACTGGACTGACTGACTGAGACTGAATGACTGAGTGCTTGACTGATTGACTGTCAGACTGACTGACTGACTTCGCAAAAGGGAAAAATAAAAAAAAAGAATTATAAAATTAGAAAAAAATATTTGCATTTAAGATTTCCTTTCCGGCCGGGACTCGAACCCAGTACCACGCGCTAGGAACCCAACGGTCTAGCCATTAGGCTATCGGAGCTCTGTCGATGGAAGTCTTAAATATAATAAAAACAAAAAATGCACCTTGGTAATTATTGATTCAAACACTTTGAAATTTACAGGTCGAATAATTAAACTGACTCAGAATTTTTCTCCCTACATAAATAATCAATATTCGCAAAAGAGAAAAATTAAAAAAAAAGAAGAAGAAATTTCAAATTAGAAACTAAAAGTATACATTGAAGATTTTCGTTCAGGCTGGGACTCGAACCCAGGACCACTCGCTTGGAAGCCTAACACTCTAGCCATTAGTCTATGGGAGCTCTGTCGGTGGGAGTTTTAAATATAATAAAAACAATAAATGCACCTTGGTAATTGTTTATTTAAACACTTTGAAATCTTCGTGTCGAAAAATTAAACTGACTCAGAATTTTCTTCCCTACATAAATTATCAATAATTGCAAAGGAAAGAAATTGAAAAAAAAAAGAATTTTCAAATTAGAAAAGAAATATATACATTGAAGATATTCGCTCCGGCTGGGACTCGAACCCAGGCCACTCGCTTGGAAGACCAGCGGTCTAGCCATTAGGCTATCGGAGTTCTGTCGAGCGGAGTCTTACTGCCTGACTGATACTGCCTGACTGACAGACTGACTCACTGACTGACTGATACTGACTGACTGACTCACTGACTGACCGAGACTGACTGACTAACTGCCTGACTGACTGAGACTGGACTGACTGACTGACTGACTGACTAACTGACTGACTGAGACTGACTGACTGACTGCTTGACTCTCTGACTGGCTATTTCACTGACTGACTGAATGACTAAATGACTGACTGACACTGACTGACTGACTGCTTGACTACCTGACTGGACAGGACTGACCGACTGACTGACTGACAGACTGACTGAATAAGGATGACTGACAGACTGACTGAATAAGGCTGACTGACTGACTGACTGACAGACTGACTGAATAAGGCTGACCGACTGACTGACTGCCTGACTGACTGACTGACTGAATGACTGACTGACTGACTGACCGAGACTGACTGACTGACTGACTGAGACTGGACTGGACTGACTGACTGACTGACTGACTGAGACTGACTAACTGCTTTAGTGACTAACTGACTGCACAGGACTGACCGACTGACTGACTGACTGACTGCCTGACTGACTGACTGACTAAATGACTGACTGACTGAGACTAAATGACTGACTGCTTGACTGACTGGCTGAAGGACTAACTGACTGACTGAGTGACTGACTGACTGGACTGACTGACTGAGACTGAATGACTGAGTGCTTGACTGATTGACTGTCAGACTGACTGACTGACTTCGCAAAAGGGAAAAATAAAAAAAAAGAATTATAAAATTAGAAAAAAATATTTGCATTTAAGATTTCCTTTCCGGCCGGGACTCGAACCCAGTGCCACGCGCTAGGAACCCAACGGTCTAGCCATTAGGCTATCGGAGCTCTGTCGATGGAAGTCTTAAATATAATAAAAACAAAAAATGCACCTTGGTAATTATTGATTCAAACACTTTGAAATTTACAGGTCGAATAATTAAACTGACTCAGAATTTTTCTCCCTACATAAATAATCAATATTCGCAAAAGAGAAAAATTAAAAAAAAAGAAGAGGAAATTTCAAATTAGAAACTAAAAGTATACATTGAAGATTTTCGTTCAGGCTGGGACTCGAACCCAGGGCCACTCGCTTGGAAGCCTAACATTCTAGCCATTAGTCTATGGGAGCTCTGTCGGTGGGAGTTTTAAATATAATAAAAACAAAAAATGCACCTTGGTAATTGTTTATTTAAACACTTTGAAATCTTCGTGTCGAAAAATTAAACTGACTCAGAATTTTCTTCCCTACATAAATAATCAATAATTGCAAAGAAAGAAATTGAAAAAAAAAGAATTTTCAAATTAGAAAAGAAATATATACATTGAAGATATTCGCTCCGGCTGGGACTCGAACCCAGGCCACTCGCTTGGAAGACCAGCGGTCTAGCCATTAGGCTATCGGAGTTCTGTCGAGCGGAGTCTTACTGCCTGACTGATACTGACTGACTGACTGACTGACTGACTGACTGACTAACTGACTGACTGAGACTGACTGACTGACTGCTTGACTCTCTGACTGGCTATTTCACTGACTGACTGAATGACTAAATGACTGACTGACACTGACTGACTGACTGCTTGACTACCTGACTGACTGCTTGACTGACTAACTGACTGGACAGGACTGACCGACTGACTGACTGACTGACTGAATAAGGATGACTGACAGACTGACTGAATAAGGCTGACTGACTGACTGACTGACAGACTGACTGAATAAGGCTGACCGACTGACTGACTGCCTGACTGACTGACTGACTGAATGACTGACTGACTGACTGACCGAGACTGACTGACTGACTGACTGAGACTGGACTGGACTGACTGACTGACTGACTGACTGAGACTGACTGACTGCTTTAGTGACTAACTGACTGCACAGGACTGACCGACTGACTGACTGACTGACTGCCTGACTGACTGACTGACTAAATGACTGACTGACTGAGACTAAATGACTGACTGCTTGACTGACTGGCTGAAGGACTAACTGACTGACTGAGTGACTGACTGACTGGACTGACTGACTGAGACTGAATGACTGAGTGCTTGACTGATTGACTGTCAGACTGACTGACTGACTTCGCAAAAGGGAAAAATAAAAAAAAAAGAATCATAAAATTAGAAAAAAATATTTGCATTTGAGATTTCCTTTCCGGCCGGGACTCGAACCCAGTACCACGCGCTAGGAACCCAACGGTCTAGCCATTAGGCTATCGGAGCTCTGTCGATGGAAGTCTTAAATATAATAAAAACAAAAAATGCACCTTGGTAATTATTGATTCAAACACTTTGAAATTTACAGGTCGAATAATTAAACTGACTCAGAATTTTTCTCCCTACATAAATAATCAATATTCGCAAAAGAGAAAAATTAAAAAAAAAGAAGAAGAAATTTCAAATTAGAAACTAAAAGTATACATTGAAGATTTTCGTTCAGGCTGGGACTCGAACCCAGGGCCACTCGCTTGGAAGCCTAACACTCTAGCCATTAGTCTATGGGAGCTCTGTCGGTGGGAGTTTTAAATATAATAAAAACAAAAAATGCACCTTGGTAATTGTTTATTTAAACACTTTGAAATCTTCGTGTCGAAAAATTAAACTGACTCAGAATTTTCTTCCCTACATAAATAATCAATAATTGCAAAGGAAAGAAATTGAAAAAAAAAAAAGAATTTTCAAATTAGAAAAGAAATATATACATTGAAGATATTCGCTCCGGCTGGGACTCGAACCCAGACCACTCGCTTGGAAGACCAGCGGTCTAGCCATTAGGCAATCGGAGTTCTGTCGAGTGGAATCTTACTGCCTGACTGATACTGCCTGACTGACAGACTGACTCACTGACTGACTGATACTGACTGACTGACTCACTGACTGACCGAGACTGACTGACTAACTGCCTGACTGACTGAGACTGGACTGACTGACTGACTGACTGACTAACTGACTGACTGAGACTGACTGACTGACTGCTTGACTCTCTGACTGGCTATTTCACTGACTGACTGAATGACTAAATGACTGACTGACACTGACTGACTGACTGCTTGACTACCTGACTGACTGCTTGACTGACTAACTGACTGAACAGGACTGACCGACTGACTGACTGACAGACTGACTGAATAAGGATGACTGACAGACTGACTGAATAAGGCTGACTGACTGACTGACTGACAGACTGACTGAATAAGGCTGACCGACTGACTGACTGCCTGACTGACTGACTGACTGAATGACTGACTGACTGACTGACCGAGACTGACTGACTAACTGACTGAGACTGGACTGGACTGACTGACTGACTGACTGACTGAGACTGACTGACTGCTTTAGTGACTAACTGACTGCACAGGACTGACCGACTGACTGACTGACTGACTGCCTGACTGACTGACTGACTGAATGACTGACTGACTGAGACTAAATGACTGACTGCTTGACTGACTGGCTGAAGGACTAACTGACTGACTGAGTGACTGACTGACTGGACTGACTGACTGAGACTGAATGACTGAGTGCTTGATTGATTGACTGTCAGACTGACTGACTGACTTCGCAAAAGGGAAAAATAAAAAAAAGGAATTATAAAATTAGAAAAAAATATTTGCATTTAAGATTTCCTTTCCGGCTGGGATTTGAACCCAGGGCGACACTCATGGAAGCCCAACACTCTCGCCAATATACTATCGGATCTCTGTTGATCGGTGACTTAATTATAATAAAAACAAAAAATGCACCTTAGTAATTATTGATCTAAAAGCTTTGAAATCTAAAGGTCGAATGATTAAACTGACTCAGAATTTTCTTCCGTACATAAATAATCCATATTTGCAAAAGAAAGAAATTGAAAAAAAAAAGAATCTTCAAATTAGAAGAGAAATATATACATGGAAGATTTTCGTTCCGGCCGGGACTCGAACCCAGTACCACGCGCTTGGAACCCAACGGTCTAGCCATTAGGCTATCGGAGCTCTGTCGATGGAAGTCTTAAATATAATAAAAACAAAAAATGCACCTTGGTAATTATTGATTCAAACACTTTGAAATTTACAGGTCGAATAATTAAACTGACTCAGAATTTTTCTTCCTACATAAATAATCAATATTCGCAAAAGAGAAAAATTAAAAAAAAAAGAAGAAGAAATTTCAAATTAGAAACTAAAAGTATACATTGAAGATTTTCGTTCAGGCTGGGACTCGAACCCAGGGCCACTCGCTTGGAAGCCTAACACTCTAGCCATTAGTCTATGGGAGCTCTGTCGGTGCGAGTTTTAAATATAATAAAAACAAAAAATGCACCTTGGTAATTGTTTATTTAAACACTTTGAAATCTTCGTGTCGAAAAATTAAACTGACTCAGAATTTTCTTCCCTACATAAATAATCAATAATTGCAAAGGAAAGAAATTGAAAAAAAAAGAATTTTCAAATTAGAAATTAAATATATACATTGAAGATATTCGCTCCGGCTGGGACTCGAACCCAGGCCACTCGCTTGGAAGACCAGCGGTCTACCCATTAGGCTATCGGAGTTCTGTCGAGCGGAGTCTTACTGCCTGACTGATACTGCCTGACTGACAGACTGACTCACTGACTGACTGATACTGACTGACTGACTCACTGACTGACCGAGACTGACTGACTAACTGCCTGACTGACTGAGACTGGACTGACTGACTGACTGACTGACTGACTGACTGACTAACTGACTGACTGAGACTGACTGACTGACTGCTTGACTCTCTGACTGGCTATTTCACTGACTGACTGAATGACTAAATGACTGACTGACACTGACTGACTGCTTGAAAACCTGACTGACTGCTTGACTGACTAACTGACTGGACAGGACTGACCGACTGACTGACTGACAGACTGACTGAATAAGGATGACTGACAGACTGACTGAATAAGGCTGACTGACTGACTGACTGACAGACTGACTGAATAAGGCTGACCGACTGACTGATTGCCTGACTGACTGACTGACTGAATGACTGACTGACTGACTGCTTTAGTGACTAACTGACTGCACAGGACTGAGCGACTGACTGACTGACTGACTGCCTGACTGACTGACTGACTGAATGACTGACTGACTGAGACTAAATGACTGACTGCTTGACTGACTGGCTGAAGGACTAACTGACTGACTGAGTGACTGACTGACTGGACTGACTGACTGAGACTGAATGACTGAGTGCTTGACTGATTGACTGTCAGACTGACTGACTGACTTCGCAAAAGGGAAAAATAAAAAAAAAAGAATTATAAAATTAGAAAAAAATATTTGCATTTAAGATTTTCTTTCCGGCCGGGACTCGAACCCAGTACCACGCGCTAGGAACCCAACGGTCTAGCCATTAGGCTATCGGAGCTCTGTCGATGGAAGTCTTAAATATAATAAAAACAAAAAATGCACCTTGGTAATTATTGATTCAAACACTTTGAAATTTACAGGTCGAATAATTAAACTGACTCAGAATTTTTCTCCCTACATAAATAATCAATATTCGCAAAAGAGAAAAATTAAAAAAAAAAGAAGAAGAAATTTCAAATTAGAAACAAAAAGTATACATTGAAGATTTTCGTTCAGGCTGGGACTCGAACCCAGGGCCACTCGCTTGGAAGCCTAACACTCTAGCTATTAGTCTATGGGAGCTCTGTCGGTGGGAGTTTTAAATATAATAAAAACAAAAAATGCACCTTGGTAATTGTTTATTTAAACACTTTGAAATCTTCGTGTCGAAAAATTAAACTGACTCAGAATATTCTTCCCTACATAAATAATCAATAATTGCAAAGGAAAGAAATTGAAAAAAAAAAGAATTTTCAAATTAGAAAAGAAATATATACATTGAAGATATTCGCTCCGGCTGGGACTCGAACCCAGGCCACTCGCTTGGAAGACCAGCGGTCTAGCCATTAGGCTATCGGAGTTCTGTCGAGCGGAGTCTTACTGCCTGACTGATACTGCCTGACTGACAGACTGACTCACTGACTGACTGATACTGACTGACTGACTCACTGACTGACCGAGACTGACTGACTAACTGCCTGACTGACTGAGACTGGACTGACTGACTGACTGACCGACTAACTGACTAACTGACTGACTGAGACTGACTGACTGACTGCTTGACTCTCTAACTGGCTATTTCACTGACTGACTGAATGACTAAATGACTGACTGACACTGACTGACTGACTGCTTGACTACCTGACTGACTGCTTGACTGACTAACTGACTGGACAGGACTGACCGACTGAGACTGAATAAGGATGACTGACAGACTGACTGAATAAGGCTGACTGACTGACTGACTGACAGACTGACTGAATAAGGCTGACCGACTGACTGACTGCCTGACTGACTGACTGACTGAATGACTGACTGACTGACTGACCGAGACTGACTGACTGACTGACTGAGACTGGACTGGACTGACTGACTGACTGACTGACTGAGACTGACTGACTGCTTTATTGACTAACTGACTGCACAGGACTTTGCTGAATGACTGACTGACTGACAGACTGACTGAATAAGGATGACTGACAGACTGACTGAATAAGGCTGACTGACTGACTGACTGACAGACTGACTGAATAAGGCTGACCGACTGACTGACTGCCTGACTGACTGACTGACTGAATGACTGACTGACTGACTGACCGAGACTGACTGACTGACTGACTGAGACTGGACTGGACTGACTGACTGACTGACTGACTGAGACTGACTGACTGCTTTAGTGACTAACTGACTGCACAGGACTGACCGACTGACTGACTAAATGACTGACTGACTTAGACTAAATGACTGACTGCTTGACTGACTGGCTGAAGGACTAACTGACTGACTGAGTGACTGACTGACTGGACTGACTGACTGAGACTGAATGACTGAGTGCTTGACTGAATGACTGTCAGACTGACTGACTGACTTTGCAAAAGGGAAAAATAAAAAAAAAAGAATTATAAAATTAGAAAAAAATATTTGCATTAAAGATTTCCTTTCCGGCCGGGACTCGAACCCAGTACCACGCGCTAGGAACCCAACGGTCTAGCCATTAGGCTATCGGAGCTCTGTCGATGGAAGTCTTAAATATAATAAAAACAAAAAATGCACCTTGGTAATTATTGATTCAAACACTTTGAAATTTACAGGTCGAATAATTAAACTGACTCAGAATTTTTCTTCCTACATAAATAATCAATATTCGCAAAAGAGAAAAATTAAAAAAAAAAAGAAGAAGAAATTTCAAATTAGAAACTAAAAGTATACATTGAAGATTTTCGTTCAGGCTGGGACTCGAACCCAGGGCCACTCGCTTGGAAGCCTAACACTCTAGCCATTAGTCTATGGGAGCTCTGTCGGTGCGAGTTTTAAATATAATAAAAACAAAAAATGCACCTTGGTAATTGTTTATTTAAACACTTTGAAATCTTCGTGTCGAAAAATTAAACTGACTCAGAATTTTCTTCCCTACATAAATAATCAATAATTGCAAAGGAAAGAAATTGAAAAAAAAAAGAATTTTCAAATTAGAAATTAAATATATACATTGAAGATATTCGCTCCGGCTGGGACTCGAACCCAGGCCACTCGCTTGGAAGACCAGCGGTCTACCCATTTGGCTATCGGAGTTCTGTCGAGCGGAGTCTTACTGCCTGACTGATACTGCCTGACTGACAGACTGACTCACTGACTGACTGATACTGACTGACTGACTCACTGACTGACCGAGACTGACTGACTAACTGCCTGACTGACTGAGACTGGACTGACTGACTGACTGACTAACTGACTGACTGAGACAGACTGACTGACTGCTTGACTCTCTGACTGGCTATTTCACTGACTGACTGAATGACTAAATGACTGACTGACACTGACTGACTGCTTGACTACCTGACTGACTGCTTGACTGACTAACTGACTGGACAGGACTGACCGACTGACTGACTGACAGACTGACTGAATAAGGATGACTGACAGACTGACTGAATAAGGCTGACTGACTGACTGACTGACAGACTGACTGAATAAGGCTGACCGACTGACTGATTGCCTGACTGACTGACTGACTGACTGACTGACTAACTGACTGACTGAGACTGACTGACTGACTGCTTGACTCTCTAACTGGCCATTTCACTGACTGACTGAATGACTAAATGACTGACTGCTTGACTACCTGACTGACTGCTTGACTGACTAACTGACTGGACAGGACTGACCGACTGACTGACTGACAGACTGACTGAATAAGGATGACTGACAGACTGACTGAATAAGGCTGACTGACTGACTGACTGACAGACTGACTGAATAAGGCTGACCGACTGACTGACTGCCTGACTGACTGACTGACTGAATGACTGACTGACTGACTGACCGAGACTGACTGACTGACTGACTGAGACTGGACTGGACTGACTGACTGACTGACTGACTGAGACTGACTGACTGCTTTAGTGACTAACTGACTGCACAGGACTGACCGACTGACTGACTGAATGACTGACTGACTGAGACTAAATGACTGACTGCTTGACTGACTGGCTGAAGGACTAACTGACTGACTGAGTGACTGACTGACTGGACTGACTGACTGAGACTGAATGACTGAGTGCTTGACTGATTGACTGTCAGACTGACTGACTGACTTCGCAAAAGGGAAAAATAAAAAAAAAAAGAATTATAAAATTAGAAAAAAATATTTGCATTTAAGATTTCCTTTCCGGCCGGGACTCGAACCCAGTACCACGCGCTAGGAACCCAACGGTCTAGCCATTAGGCTATCGGAGCTCTGTCGATGGAAGTCTTAAATATAATAAAAACAAAAAATGCACCTTGGTAATTATTGATTCAAACACTTTGAAATTTACAGGTCGAATAATTAAACTGAATCAGAATTTTTCTCCCTACATAAATAATCAATATTCGCAAAAGAGAAAAATTAAAAAAAAAAGAAGAAGAAATTTCAAATTAGAAACTAAAAGTATACATTGAAGATTTTCGTTCAGGCTGGGACTCGAACCCAGGGCCACTCGCTTGGAAGCCTAACACTCTAGTTATTAGTCTATGGGAGCTCTGTCGGTGGGAGTTTTAAATATAATAAAAACAAAAAATGCACCTTGGTAATTGTTTATTTAAACACTTTGAAATCTTCGTGTCGAAAAATTAAACTGACTCAGAATTTTCTTCCCTACATAAATAATCAATAATTGCAAAGGAAAGAAATTGAAAAAAAAAAGAATTTTCAAATTAGAAAAGAAATATATACATTGAAGATATTCGCTCCGGCTGGGACTCGAACCCAGGCCACTCGCTTGGAAGACCAGCGGTCTAGCCATTAGGCTATCGGAGTTCTGTCGAGCGGAGTCTTACTGCCTGACTGATACTGCCTGACTGACAGACTGACTCACTGACTGACTGATACTGACTGACTGACTCACTGACTGACCGAGACTGACTGACTAACTGCCTGACTGACTGAGACTGGACTGACTGACTGACTGACTGACTGACTGACTAACTGACTGACTGAGACTGACTGACTGACTGCTTGACTCTCTAACTGGCTATTTCACTGACTGACTGAATGACTAAATGACTGACTGACACTGACTGACTGCTTGACTACCTGACTGACTGCTTGACTGACTAACTGACTGGACAGGACTGACCGACTGACTGACTGACAGACTGACTGAATAAGGATGACTGACAGACTGACTGAATAAGGCTGACTGACTGACTGACTGACAGACTGACTGAATAAGGCTGACCGACTGACTGACTGCCTGACTGACTGACTGACTGAATGACTGACTGACTGACTGACCGAGACTGACTGACTGCCTGACTGACTGACTGACTGAATGACTGACTGACTGACTGACCGAGACTGACTGACTGACTGACTGAGACTGGACTGGACTGACTGACTGACTGACTGACTGAGACTGACTGACTGCTTTAGTGACTAACTGACTGCACAGGACTGACCGACTGACTGACTGAATGACTGACTGACTGAGACTAAATGACTGACTGCTTGACTGACTGGCTGAAGGACTAACTGACTGACTGAGTGACTGACTGACTGGACTGACTGACTGAGACTGAATGACTGAGTGCTTGACTGATTGACTGTCAGACTGACTGACTGACTTCGCAAAAGGGAAAAATAAAAAAAAAAGAATTATAAAATTAGAAAAAAATATTTGCATTTAAGATTTCCTTTCCGGCCGGGACTCGAACCCAGTACCACGCGCTAGGAACCCAACGGTCTAGCCATTAGGCTATCGGAGCTCTGTCGATGGAAGTCTTAAATATAATAAAAACAAAAAATGCACCTTGGTAATTATTGATTCAAACACTTTGAAATTTACAGGTCGAATAATTAAACTGACTCAGAATTTTTCTCCCTACATAAATAATCAATATTCGCAAAAGAGAAAAATTAAAAAAAAAAGAAGAAGAAATTTCAAATTAGAAACTAAAAGTATACATTGAAGATTTTCGTTCAGGCTGGGACTCGAACCCAGGGCCACTCGCTTGGAAGCCTAACACTCTAGTTATTAGTCTATGGGAGCTCGGTCGGTGGGAGTTTTAAATATAATAAAAACAAAAAATGCACCTTGGTAATTGTTTATTTAAACACTTTGAAATCTTCGTGTCGAAAAATTAAACTGACTCAGAATTTTCTTCCCTACATAAATAATCAATAATTGCAAAGGAAAGAAATTGAAAAAAAAAAGAATTTTCAAATTAGAAAAGAAATATATACATTGAAGATATTCGCTCCGGCTGGGACTCGAACCCAGGCCACTCGCTTGGAAGACCAGCGGTCTAGCCATTAGGCTATCGGAGTTCTGTCGAGCGGAGTCTTACTGCCTGACTGATACTGCCTGACTGACAGACTGACTCACTGACTGACTGATACTGACTGACTGACTCACTGACTGACCGAGACTGACTGACTAACTGCCTGACTGACTGAGACTGGACTGACTGACTGACTGACTGACTGACTGACTGACTGACTAACTGACTGACTGACTGCTTGACTCTCTAACTGGCTATTTCACTGACTGACTGAATGACTAAATGACTGACTGACACTGACTGACTGACTGCTTGACTACCTGACTGACTGCTTGACTGACTAACTGACTGGACAGGACTGACCGACTGACTGACTGACAGACTGACTGAATAAGGATGACTGACAGACTGACTGAATAAGGCTGACTGACTGACTGACTGACTGACAGACTGACTGAATAAGGCTGACCGACTGACTGACTGCCTGACTGACTGACTGACTGAATGACTGACTGACTGACTGACCGAGACTGACTGACTGACTGACTGAGACTGGACTGGACTGACTGACTGACTGACTGACTGAGACTGACTGACTGCTTTATTGACTAACTGACTGCACAGGACTGACCGACTGACTGACTGAATGACTGACTGACTGAGACTAAATGACTGACTGCTTGACTGACTGGCTGAAGGACTAACTGACTGACTGAGTGACTGACTGACTGGACTGACTGACTGAGACTGAATGACTGAGTGCTTGACTGATTGACTGTCAGACTGACTGACTGACTTCGCAAAAGGGAAAAATAAAAAAAAAAGAATTATAAAATTAGAAAAAAATATTTGCATTTAAGATTTCCTTTCCGGCCGGGACTCGAACCCAGTACCACGCGCTAGGAACCCAACGGTCTAGCCATTAGGCTATCGGAGCTCTGTCGATGGAAGTCTTAAATATAATAAAAACAAAAAATGCACCTTGGTAATTATTGATTCAAACACTTTGAAATTTACAGGTCGAATAATTAAACTAACTCAGAATTTTTCTCCCTACATAAATAATCAATATTCGCAAAAGAGAAAAATTAAAAAAAAAAAGAAGAAGAAATTTCAAATTAGAAACTAAAAGTATACATTGAAGATTTTTGTTCAGGCTGGGACTCGAACCCAGGGCCACTCGCTTGGAAGCCTAACACTCTAGCCATTAGTCTATGGGAGCTCTGTCGGTGGGAGTTTTAAATATAATAAAAACAAAAAATGCACCTTGGTAATTGTTTATTTAAACACTTTGAAATCTTCGTGTCGAAAAATTAAACTGACTCAGAATTTTCTTCCCTACATAAATAATCAATAATTGCAAAGGAAAGAAATTGAAAAAAAAAAGAATTTTCAAATTAGAAAAGAAATATATACATTGAAGATATTCGCTCCGGCTGGGACTCGAACCCAGGCCACTCGCTTGGAAGATCAGCGGTCTAGCCATTAGGCTATCGGAGTTCTGTCGAGCGGAGTCTTACTGCCTGACTGATACTGCCTGACTGACAGACTGACTCACTGACTGACTGATACTGACTGACTGACTCACTGACTGACCGAGACTGACTGACTAACTGCCTGACTGACTGAGACTGGACTGACTGACTGACTGACTGACTGACTGACTAACTTATTGACTGAGACTGACTGACTGACTGCTTGACTCTCTGACTGGCTATTTCACTGACTGACTGAATGACTAAATGACTGACTGACACTGACTGACTGCTTGACTACCTGACTGACAGCTTGACTGACTAACTGACTGGACAGGACTGACCGACTGACTGACTGACAGACTGACTGAATAAGGATGACTGACAGACTGACTGAATAAGGCTGACTGACTGACTGACTGACAGACTGACTGAATAAGGCTGACCGACTGACTGACTGCCTGACTGACTGACTGACTGAATGACTGACTGACTGACTGACCGAGACTGACTGACTGACTGACTGAGACTGGACTGGACTGACTGACTGACTGACTGACTGAGACTGACTGACTGCTTTAGTGACTAACTGACTGCACAGGACTGACCGACTGACTGACTGAATGACTGACTGACTGAGACTAAATGACTGACTGCTTGACTGACTGGCTGAAGGACTAACTGACTGACTGAGTGACTGACTGACTGGACTGACTGACTGAGACTGAATGACTGAGTGCTTGACTGATTGACTGTCAGACTGACTGACTGACTTCGCAAAAGGGAAAAATAAAAAAAAAAGAATTATAAAATTAGAAAAAAATATTTGCATTTAAGATTTCCTTTCCGGCCGGGACTCGAACCCAGTACCACGCGCTAGGAACCCAACGGTCTAGCCATTAGGCTATCGGAGCTCTGTCGATGGAAGTCTTAAATATAATAAAAACAAAAAATGCACCTTGGTAATTATTGATTCAAACACTTTGAAATTTACAGGTCGAATAATTAAACTGACTCAGAATTTTTCTCCCTACATAAATAATCAATATTCGCAAAAGAGAAAAATTAAAAAAAAAAGAAGAAGAAATTTCAAATTAGAAACTAAAAGTATACATTGAAGATTTTCGTTCAGGCAGGGACTCGAACCCAGGGCCACTCGCTTGGAAGCCTAACACTCTAGCCATTAGTCTATGGGAGCTCTGTCGGTGGGAGTTTTAAATATAATAAAAACAAAAAATGCACCTTGGTAATTGTTTATTTAAACACTTTGAAATCTTCGTGTCGAAAAATTAAACTGACTCAGAATTTTCTTCCCTACATAAATAATCAATAATTGCAAAGGAAAGAAATTGAAAAAAAAAAGAATTTTCAAATTAGAAAAGAAATATATACATTGAAGATATTCGCTCCGGCTGGGACTCGAACCCAGGCCACTCGCTTGGAAGACCAGCGGTCTAGCCATTAGGCTATCGGAGTTCTGTCGAGCGGAGTCTTACTGCCTGACTGATACTGCCTGACTGACAGACTGACTCACTGACTGACTGATACTGACTGACTGACTCACTGACTGACCGAGACTGACTGACTAACTGCCTGACTGACTGAGACTGGACTGACTGACTGACTGACTGACTGACTGACTAACTGACTGACTGAGACTGACTGACTGACTGCTTGACTCTCTGACTGGCTATTTCACTGACTGACTGAATGACTAAATGACTGACTGACACTGACTGACTGCTTGACTACCTGACTGACTGCTTGACTGACTAACTGACTGGACAGGACTGACCGACTGACTGACTGACAGACTGACTGAATAAGGATGACTGACAGACTGACTGAATAAGGCTGACTGACTGACTGACTGACAGACTGACTGAATAAGGCTGACCGACTGACTGACTGCCTGACTGACTGACTGACTGAATGACTGACTGACTGACTGACCGAGACTGACTGACTGACTGACTGAGACTGGACTGGACTGACTGACTGACTGACTGACTGAGACTGACTGACTGCTTTAGTGACTAACTGACTGCACAGGACTGACCGACTGACTGACTGACTGACTGCCTGACTGACTGACTGACTGAATGACTGACTGACTGAGACTAAATGACTGACTGCTTGACTGACTGGCTGAAGGACTAACTGACTGACTGAGTGACTGACTGACTGGACTGACTGACTGAGACTGAATGACTGAGTGCTTGACTGATTGACTGTCAGACTGACTGACTGACTTCGCAAAAGGGAAAAATAAAAAAAAAAGAATTATAAAATTAGAAAAAAATATTTGCATTTAAGATTTCCTTTCCGGCCGGGACTCGAACCCAGTACCACGCGCTAGGAACCCAACGGTCTAGCCATTAGGCTATCGGAGCTCTGTCGATGGAAGTCTTAAATATAATAAAAACAAAAAATGCACCTTGGTAATTATTGATTCAAACACTTTGAAATTTACAGGTCGAATAATTAAACTGACTCAGAATTTTTCTCCCTACATAAATAATCAATATTCGCAAAAGAGAAAAATTAAAAAAAAAAGAAGAAGAAATTTCAAATCAGAAACTAAAAGTATACATTGAAGATTTTCGTTCAGGCTGGGACTCGAACCCAGGGCCACTCGCTTGGAAGCCTAACACTCTAGCCATTAGTCTATGGGAGCTCTGTCGGTGGGAGTTTTAAATATAATAAAAACAAAAAATGCACCTTGGTAATTGTTTATTTAAACACTTTGAAATCTTCGTGTCGAAAAATTAAACTGACTCAGAATTTTCTTCCCTACATAAATAATCAATAATTGCAAAGGAAAGAAATTGAAAAAAAAAAAGGAATTTTCAAATTAGAAAAGAAATATATACATTGAAGATATTCGCTCCGGCTGGGACTCGAACCCAGGCCACTCGCTTGGAAGACCAGCGGTCTAGCCATTAGGCTATCGGAGTTCTGTCGAGCGGAGTCTTACTGCCTGACTGATACTGCCTGACTGACAGACTGACTCACTGACTGACTGATACTGACTGACTGACTCACTGACTGACCGAGACTGACTGACTAACTGCCTGACTGACTGAGACTGGACTGACTGACTGACTGACTGACTGACTGACTAACTGACTGACTGAGACTGACTGACTGACTGCTTGACTCTCTGACTGGCTATTTCACTGACTGACTGAATGACTAAATGACTGACTGACACTGACTGACTGACTGCTTGACTACCTGACTGACTGCTTGACTGACTAACTGACTGGACAGGACTGATCGACTGACTGACTGACAGACTGACTGAATAAGGATGACTGACAGACTGACTGAATAAGGCTGACTGACTGACTGACTGACAGACTGACTGAATAAGGCTGACCGACTGACTGACTGCCTGACTGACTGACTGACTGAATGACTGACTGACTGACTGACCGAGACTGACTGACTGACTGACTGAGACTGGACTGGACTGACTGACTGACTGACTGACTGAATGACTGACTGACTGACTGACCGAGACTGACTGACTGACTGACTGAGACTGGACTGGACTGACTGACTGACTGACTGACTGAGACTGACTGACTGCTTTAGTGACTAACTGACTGCACAGGACTGACCGACTGACTGACTGACTGACTGCCTGACTGACTGACTGACTGAATGACTGACTGACTGAATGACTGACTGACTGAGACTAAATGACTGACTGCTTGACTGACTGGCTGAAGGACTAACTGACTGACTGAGTGACTGACTGACTGGACTGACTGACTGAGACTGAATGACTGAGTGCTTGACTGTCAGACTGACTGACTGACTTCGCAAAAGGGAAAAATAAAAAAAAAAGAATTATAAAATCAGAAAAAAATATTTGCATTTAAGATTTCCTTTCCGGCCGGGACTCGAACCCAGTACCACGCGTTGGAACCCAACGGTCTAGCCATTAGGCTATCGGAGCTCTGTCGATGGAAGTCTTAAATATAATAAAAACAAAAAATGCACCTTGGTAATTATTGATTCAAACACTTTGAAATTTACAGGTCGAATAATTAAACTGACTCAGAATTTTTCTCCCTACATAAATAATCAATATTCGCAAAAGAGAAAAATTAAAAAAAAAAAGAAGAAGAAAATTCCAATTAGAAACTAAAAGTATACATTGAAGATTTTCGTTCAGGCTGGGACTCGAACCCAGGGCCACTCGCTTGGAAGCCTAACACTCTAGCCATTAGTCTATGGGAGCTCTGTCGGTGGGAGTTTTAAATATAATAAAAACAAAAAATGCACCTTGGTAATTGTTTATTTAAACACTTTGAAATCTTCGTGTCGAAAAATTAAACTGACTCAGAATTTTCTTCCCTACATAAATAATCAATAATTGCAAAGGAAAGAAATTTTAAAAAAAAAGAATTTTCAAATGAGAAAAGAAATATATACATTGAAGATATTCGCTCCGGCTGGGAATCGAACCCAGGCCACTCGCTTGGAAGACCAGCGGTCTAGCCATTAGGCTATCGGAGTTCTGTCGAGCGGAGTCTTACTGCCTGACTGATACTGCCTGACTGACAGACTGACTCACTGACTGACTGATACTGACTGACTGACTCACTGACTGACCGAGACTGACTGACTAACTGCCTGACTGACTGAGACTGGACTGACTGACTGACTGACTGACTGACTGACTGACTAACTGACTGACTGAGACTGACTGACTGACTGCTTGACTCTCTGACTGGCTATTTCACTGACTGACTGAATGACTAAATGACTGACTGACACTGACTGACTGACTGCTTGACTACCTGACTGACTGCTTGACTGACTAACTGACTGGACAGGACTGACCGACTGACTGACTGACAGACTGACTGAATAAGGCTGACCGACTGACTGACTGCCTGACTGACTGACTGACTGAATGACTGACTGACTGACTGACCGAGACTGACTGACTGACTGACTGAGACTGGACTGGACTGACTGACTGACTGACTGACTGAGACTGACTGACTGCTTTAGTGACTAACTGACTGCACAGGACTGACCGACTGACTGACTGACTGACTGCCTGACTGACTGACTGACTGAATGACTGACTGACTGAGACTAAATGACTGACTGCTTGACTGACTGGCTGAAGGACTAACTGACTGACTGAGTGACTGACTGACTGGACTGACTGACTGAGACTGAATGACTGAGTGCTTGACTGATTGACTGTCAGACTGACTGACTGACTTCGCAAAAGGGAAAAATAAAAAAAAAAGAATTATAAAATTAGAAAAAAATATTTGCATTTAAGATTTCCTTTCCGGCCGGGACTCGAACCCAGTACCACGCGCTAGGAACCCAACGGTCTAGCCATTAGGCTATCGGAGCTCTGTCGATGGAAGTCTTAAATATAATAAAAACAAAAAATGCACCTTGGTAATTATTGATTCAAACACTTTGAAATTTAGAGGTCGAATAATTAAACTGACTCAGAATTTTTCTCCCTACATAAATAATCAATATTCGCAAAAGAGAAAAATTTAAAAAAAAAGAAGAAGAAAATTTTAAATTAGAAACTAAAAGTATACATTGAAGATTTTCGTTCAGGCTGGGACTCGAACCCAGGGCCACTCGCTTGGAAGCCTAACACTCTAGCCATTAGTCTATGGGAGCTCTGTCGGTGGGAGTTTTAAATATAATAAAAACAAAAAATGCACCTTGGTAATTGTTTATTTAAACACTTTGAAATCTTCGTGTCGAAAAATTAAACTGACTCAGAATTTTCTTCCCTACATAAATAATCAATAATTGCAAAGGAAAGAAATTGAAAAAAAAAAGAATTTTCAAATTAGAAAAGAAATATATACATTAAAGATATTCGCTCCGGCTGGGACTCGAACCCAGGCCCCTCGCTTGGAAGACCAGCGGTCTAGCCATTAGGCTATCGGAGTTCTGTCGAGCGGAGTCTTACTGCCTGACTGATACTGCCTGACTGACAGACTGACTCACTGACTGACTGATACTGACTGACTGACTCACTGACTGACCGAGACTGACTGACTAACTGCCTGACTGACTGAGACTGGACTGACTGACTGACTGACTGACTGACTGACTGACTGACTGACTAACTGACTGACTGAGACTGACTGACTGACTGCTTGACTCTCTGACTGGCTATTTCACTGACTGACTGAATGACTAAATGACTGACTGACACTGACTGACTGACTGCTTGACTACCTTACTGACTGCTTGACTGACTAACTGACTGGACAGGACTGACCGACTGACTGACTGACAGACTGACTGAATAAGGATGACTGACAGACCGACTGAATAAGGCTGACTGACTGACTGACTGACAGACTGACTGAATAAGGCTGACCGACTGACTGACTGACTGACTGACCGAGACTGACTGACTGACTGACTGACTGACTGACTGAGACTGGACTGGACTGACTGACTGACTGACTGACTGAGACTGACTGACTGCTTTAGTGACTAACTGACTGCACAGGACTGACCGACTGACTGACTGACTGACTGCCTGACTGACTGACTGAATGACTGACTGACTGAGACTAAATGACTGACTGCTTGACTGACTGGCTGAAGGACTAACTGACCGACTGAGTGACTGACTGACTGGACTGACTGACTGAGACTGAATGACTGAGTGCTTGACTGATTGACTGTCAGACTGACTGACTGACTTCGCAAAAGGGAAAAATAAAAAAAAAAGAATTATAAAATTAGAAAAAATTATTTGCATTTAAGATTTCCTTTCCGGCCGGGACTCGAACCCAGTACCACGCGCTAGGAACCCAACGGTCTAGCCATTAGGCTATCGGAGCTCTGTCGATGGAAGTCTTAAATATAATAAAAACAAAAAATGCACCTTGGTAATTATTGATTCAAACACTTTGAAATTTACAGGTCGAATAATTAAACTGACTCAGAATTTTTCTCCCTGCATAAATAATCAATATTCGCAAAAGAGAAAAATTGAAAAAAAAAGAAGAAGAAATTTCAAATTAGAAACTAAAAGTATACATTGAAGATTTTCGTTCAGGCTGGGACTCGAACCCAGGGCCACTCGCTTGGAAGCCTAACACTCTAGCCATTAGTCTATGGGAGCTCTGTCGGTGGGAGTTTTAAATATAATAAAAACAAAAAATGCACCTTGGTAATTGTTTATTTAAACACTTTGAAATCTTCGTGTCGAAAAATTAAACTGACTCAGAATTTTCTTCCCTACATAAATAATCAATAATTGCAAAGGAAAGAAATTGAAAAAAAAAAGAATTTTCAAATTAGAAAAGAAATATATACATTGAAGATATTCGCTCCGGCTGGGACTCGAACCCAGGCCACTCGCTTGGAAGACCAGCGGTCTAGCCATTAGGCTATCGGAGTTCTGTCGAGCGGAGTCTTACTGCCTGACTGATACTGCCTGACTGACAGACTGACTCACTGACTGACTGATACTGACTGACTGACTCACTGACTGACCGAGACTGACTGACTAACTGCCTGACTGACTGAGACTGGACTGACTGACTGACTGACTGACTAACTGACTGACTGAGACTGACTGACTGACTGCTTGACTCTCTGACTGGCTATTTCACTGACTGACTGAATGACTAAATGACTGACTGACACTGACTGACTGACTGCTTGACTACCTGACTGACTGCTTGACTGACTAACTGACTGGACAGGACTGACCGACTGACTGACTGACAGACTGACTGAATAAGGATGACTGACAGACTGACTGAATAAGGCTGACTGACTGACAGACTGACTGAATAAGGCTGACCGACTGACTGACTGCCTGACTGACTGACTGACTGAATGACTGACTGACTGACTGACCGAGACTGACTGACTGACTGACTGAGACTGGACTGGACTGACTGACTGACTGACTGACTGAGACTGACTGACTGCTTTAGTGACTAACTGACTGCACAGGACTGAACGACTGACTGACTGACTGACTGCCTGACTGACTGACTGACTGAATGACTGACTGACTGAGACTAAATGACTGACTGCTTGACTGACTGGCTGAAGGACTAACTGACTGACTGAGTGACTGACTGACTGGACTGACTGACTGAGACTGAATGACTGAGTGCTTGACTGATTGACTGTCAGACTGACTGACTGACTTCGCAAAAGGGAAAAATAAAAAAAAAGAATTATAAAATTAGAAAAAAATATTTGCATTTAAGATTTCCTTTCCGGCTGGGATTTGAACCCAGGGCGACACTCATGGAAGCCCAACGCTCTCGCCAATATACTATCGGATTTCTGTTGGTCGGTGTCTTAATTATAATAAAAACAAAAAATGCACCTTAGTAATTATTGATCTAAAATCTTTGAAATCTAAAGGTCGAATGATTAAACTGACTCAGAATTTTCTTCCGTACATAAATAATCCATATTTGCAAAAGAAAGAAATTGAAAAAAAAAAGAATCTTCAAATTAGAAGAGAAATATATACATGGAAGATTTTCGTTCCGGCCGGGACTCGAACCCAGTACCACGCACTTGGAACCCAACGGTCTAGCCATTAGGCTATCGGAGCTCTGTCGATGGAAGTCTTAAATATAATAAAAACAAAAATGCACCTTGGTAATTATTGATTCAAACACTTTGAAATTTACAGGTCGAATAATTAAACTGACTCAGAATTTTTCTCCCTACATAAATAATCAATATTCGCAAAAGAGAAAAATTAAAAAAAAAAGAAGAAGAAATTTCAAATTAGAAACTAAAAGTATACATTGAAGATTTTCGTTCAGGCTGGGACTCGAACCCAGGGCCACTCGCTTGGAAGCCTAACACTCTAGCCATTAGTCTATGGGAGCTCTGTCGGTGGGAGTTTTAAATATAATAAAAACAAAAAATGCACCTTGGTAATTGTTCATTTAAACACTTTGAAATCTTCGTGTCGAGAAATTAAAAGAACTCAGAATTTTCTTCCCTACATAAATAATCAATAATTGCAAAGGAAAGAAATTGAAAAAAAAAGAATTTTCAAATTAGAAAAGAAATATATACATTGAAGATATTCGCTCCGGCTGGGACTCGAACCCAGGCCACTCGCTTGGAAGACCAGCGGTCTAGCCATTAGGCTATCGGAGTTCTGTCGAGCGGAGTCTTACTGCCTGACTGATACTGCCTGACTGACAGACTGACTCACTGACTGACTGATACTGACTGACTGACTCACTGACTGACCGAGACTGACTGACTAACTGCCTGACTGACTGAGACTGGACTGACTGACTGACTGACTGACTGACTGACTAACTGACTGACTGCTTGACTCTCTGACTGGCTATTTCACTGACTGACTGAATGACTAAATGACTGACTGACACTGACTGACTGACTGCTTGACTACCTGACTGACTGCTTGACTGACTAACTGACTGGACAGGACTGACCGACTGACTGACTGACAGACTGACTGAATAAGGATGACTGACAGACTGACTGAATAAGGCTGACTGACTGACTGACTGACAGACTGACTGAATAAGGCTGACCGACTGACTGACTGCCTGACTGACTGACTGACTGACTGACTGACTGACCGAGACTGACTGACTGACTGACTGAAACTGGACTGGACTGACTGACTGACTGACTGACTGAGACTGACTGACTGCTTTAGTGACTAACTGACTGCACAGGACTGACCGACTGACTGACTGACTGACTGACTGACTGAATGACTGACTGACTGAGACTAAATGACTGACTGCTTGACTGACTGGCTGAAGGACTAACTGACTGACTGAGTGACTGACTGACTGGACTGACTGACTGAGACTGAATGACTGAGTGCTTGACTGATTGACTGTCAGACTGACTGACTGACTTCGCAAAAGGGAAAAATAAAAAAAAAAGAATTATAAAATTAGAAAAAAATATTTGCATTTAAGATTTCCTTTCCGGCCGGGACTCGAACCCAGTACCACGCGCTAGGAACCCAACGGTCTAGCCATTAGGCTATCGGAGCTCTGTCGATGGAAGTCTTAAATATAATAAAAACAAAAAATGCACCTTGGTAATTATTGATTCAAACACTTTGAAATTTACAGGTCGAATAATTAAACTGACTCAGAATTTTTCTCCCTACATAAATAATCAATATTCGCAAAAGAGAAAAATTAAAAAAAAAAAGAAGAAGAAATTTCAAATTAGAAACTAAAAGTATACATTGAAGATTTTCGTTCAGGCTGGGACTCGAACCCAGGGCCACTCGCTTGGAAGCATAACACTCTAGCCATTAGTCTATGGGAGCTCTGTCGGTGGGAGTTTTAAATATAATAAAAACAAAAAATGCACCTTGGTAATTGTTCATTTAAACACTTTGAAATCTTCGTGTCGAGAAATTAAAAGAACTCAGAATTTTCTTCCTTACATAAATAATCAATAATTGCAAAGGAAAGAAATTGAAAAAAAAAGAATTTTCAAATTAGAAAAGAAATATATACATTGAAGATATTCGCTCCGGCTGGGACTCGAACCCTGGCCACTCGCTTGGAAGACCAGCGGTCTAGCCATTAGGCTATCGGAGTTCTGTCGAGCGGAGTCTTACTGCCTGACTGATACTGCCTGACTGACAGACTGACTCACTGACTGACTGATACTGACTGACTGACTCACTGACTGACCGAGACTGACTGACTAACTGCCTGACTGACTGAGACTGGACTGACTGACTGACTGACTGACTGACTGACTGACTGACTGACTAACTGACTGACTGAGACTGACTGACTGACTGCTTGACTCTCTGACTGGCTATTTCACTGACTGACTGAATGACTAAATGACTGACTGACACTGACTGACTGACTGCTTGACTACCTTACTGACTGCTTGACTGACTAACTGACTGGACAGGACTGACCGACTGACTGACTGACAGACTGACTGAATAAGGATGACTGACAGACCGACTGAATAAGGCTGACTGACTGACTGACTGACAGACTGACTGAATAAGGCTGACCGACTGACTGACTGACTGACTGACCGAGACTGACTGAATGACTGACTGACTGACTGACCGAGACTGACTGACTGACTGACTGACTGACTGAGACTGGACTGGACTGACTGACTGACTGACTGACTGAGACTGACTGACTGCTTTAGTGACTAACTGACTGCACAGGACTGACCGACTGACTGACTGACTGACTGCCTGACTGACTGACTGAATGACTGACTGACTGAGACTAAATGACTGACTGCTTGACTGACTGGCTGAAGGACTAACTGACCGACTGAGTGACTGACTGACTGGACTGACTGACTGAGACTGAATGACTGAGTGCTTGACTGATTGACTGTCAGACTGACTGACTGACTTCGCAAAAGGGAAAAATAAAAAAAAAAGAATTATAAAATTAGAAAAAATTATTTGCATTTAAGATTTCCTTTCCGGCCGGGACTCGAACCCAGTACCACGCGCTAGGAACCCAACGGTCTAGCCATTAGGCTATCGGAGCTCTGTCGATGGAAGTCTTAAATATAATAAAAACAAAAAATGCACCTTGGTAATTATTGATTCAAACACTTTGAAATTTACAGGTCGAATAATTAAACTGACTCAGAATTTTTCTCCCTGCATAAATAATCAATATTCGCAAAAGAGAAAAATTGAAAAAAAAAGAAGAAGAAATTTCAAATTAGAAACTAAAAGTATACATTGAAGATTTTCGTTCAGGCTGGGACTCGAACCCAGGGCCACTCGCTTGGAAGCCTAACACTCTAGCCATTAGTCTATGGGAGCTCTGTCGGTGGGAGTTTTAAATATAATAAAAACAAAAAATGCACCTTGGTAATTGTTTATTTAAACACTTTGAAATCTTCGTGTCGAAAAATTAAACTGACTCAGAATTTTCTTCCCTACATAAATAATCAATAATTGCAAAGGAAAGAAATTGAAAAAAAAAAGAATTTTCAAATTAGAAAAGAAATATATACATTGAAGATATTCGCTCCGGCTGGGACTCGAACCCAGGCCACTCGCTTGGAAGACCAGCGGTCTAGCCATTAGGCTATCGGAGTTCTGTCGAGCGGAGTCTTACTGCCTGACTGATACTGCCTGACTGACAGACTGACTCACTGACTGACTGATACTGACTGACTGACTCACTGACTGACCGAGACTGACTGACTAACTGCCTGACTGACTGAGACTGGACTGACTGACTGACTGACTGACTAACTGACTGACTGAGACTGACTGACTGACTGCTTGACTCTCTGACTGGCTATTTCACTGACTGACTGAATGACTAAATGACTGACTGACACTGACTGACTGACTGCTTGACTACCTGACTGACTGCTTGACTGACTAACTGACTGGACAGGACTGACCGACTGACTGACTGACAGACTGACTGAATAAGGATGACTGACAGACTGACTGAATAAGGCTGACTGACTGACAGACTGACTGAATAAGGCTGACCGACTGACTGACTGCCTGACTGACTGACTGACTGAATGACTGACTGACTGACTGACCGAGACTGACTGACTGACTGACTGAGACTGGACTGGACTGACTGACTGACTGACTGACTGAGACTGACTGACTGCTTTAGTGACTAACTGACTGCACAGGACTGAACGACTGACTGACTGACTGACTGCCTGACTGACTGACTGACTGAATGACTGACTGACTGAGACTAAATGACTGACTGCTTGACTGACTGGCTGAAGGACTAACTGACTGACTGAGTGACTGACTGACTGGACTGACTGACTGAGACTGAATGACTGAGTGCTTGACTGATTGACTGTCAGACTGACTGACTGACTTCGCAAAAGGGAAAAATAAAAAAAAAGAATTATAAAATTAGAAAAAAATATTTGCATTTAAGATTTCCTTTCCGGCTGGGATTTGAACCCAGGGCGACACTCATGGAAGCCCAACGCTCTCGCCAATATACTATCGGATTTCTGTTGGTCGGTGTCTTAATTATAATAAAAACAAAAAATGCACCTTAGTAATTATTGATCTAAAATCTTTGAAATCTAAAGGTCGAATGATTAAACTGACTCAGAATTTTCTTCCGTACATAAATAATCCATATTTGCAAAAGAAAGAAATTGAAAAAAAAAAGAATCTTCAAATTAGAAGAGAAATATATACATGGAAGATTTTCGTTCCGGCCGGGACTCGAACCCAGTACCACGCACTTGGAACCCAACGGTCTAGCCATTAGGCTATCGGAGCTCTGTCGATGGAAGTCTTAAATATAATAAAAACAAAAATGCACCTTGGTAATTATTGATTCAAACACTTTGAAATTTACAGGTCGAATAATTAAACTGACTCAGAATTTTTCTCCCTACATAAATAATCAATATTCGCAAAAGAGAAAAATTAAAAAAAAAAGAAGAAGAAATTTCAAATTAGAAACTAAAAGTATACATTGAAGATTTTCGTTCAGGCTGGGACTCGAACCCAGGGCCACTCGCTTGGAAGCCTAACACTCTAGCCATTAGTCTATGGGAGCTCTGTCGGTGGGAGTTTTAAATATAATAAAAACAAAAAATGCACCTTGGTAATTGTTCATTTAAACACTTTGAAATCTTCGTGTCGAGAAATTAAAAGAACTCAGAATTTTCTTCCCTACATAAATAATCAATAATTGCAAAGGAAAGAAATTGAAAAAAAAAGAATTTTCAAATTAGAAAAGAAATATATACATTGAAGATATTCGCTCCGGCTGGGACTCGAACCCAGGCCACTCGCTTGGAAGACCAGCGGTCTAGCCATTAGGCTATCGGAGTTCTGTCGAGCGGAGTCTTACTGCCTGACTGATACTGCCTGACTGACAGACTGACTCACTGACTGACTGATACTGACTGATTGACTCACTGACTGACCGAGTCTGACTGACTAACTGCCTGACTGACTGAGACTGGACTGACTGACTGACTGACTGACTGACTGACTAACTGACTGACTGCTTGACTCTCTGACTGGCTATTTCACTGACTGACTGAATGACTAAATGACTGACTGACACTGACTGACTGACTGCTTGACTACCTGACTGACTGCTTGACTGACTAACTGACTGGACAGGACTGACCGACTGACTGACTGACAGACTGACTGAATAAGGATGACTGACAGACTGACTGAATAAGGCTGACTGACTGACTGACTGACAGACTGACTGAATAAGGCTGACCGACTGACTGACTGCCTGACTGACTGACTGACTGACTGACTGACTGACCGAGACTGACTGACTGACTGACTGAAACTGGACTGGACTGACTGACTGACTGACTGACTGAGACTGACTGACTGCTTTAGTGACTAACTGACTGCACAGGACTGACCGACTGACTGACTGACTGACTGACTGACTGACTGAATGACTGACTGACTGAGACTAAATGACTGACTGCTTGACTGACTGGCTGAAGGACTAACTGACTGACTGAGTGACTGACTGACTGAGACTGAATGACTGAGTGCTTGACTGATTGACTGTCAGACTGACTGACTGACTTCGCAAAAGGGAAAAATAAAAAAAAAGAATTATAAAATTAGAAAAAAATATTTGCATTTAAGATTTCCTTTCCGGCCGGGACTCGAACCCAGTACCACGCGCTAGGAACCCAACGGTCTAGCCATTAGGCTATCGGAGCTCTGTCGATGGAAGTCTTAAATATAATAAAAACAAAAAATGCACCTTGGTAATTATTGATTCAAACACTTTGAAATTTACAGGTCGAATAATTAAACTGACTCAGAATTTTTCTCCCTACATAAATAATCAATATTCGCAAAAGAGAAAAATTAAAAAAAAAAAGAAGAAGAAATTTCAAATTAGAAACTAAAAGTATACATTGAAGATTTTCGTTCAGGCTGGGACTCGAACCCAGGGCCACTCGCTTGGAA
>NW_026558985.1:0-95989 GCF_026930045.1 Uloborus diversus
GATTGTGCACCGGCAATTTTCCCATTTTTAATCCTGTTTTTGGTTAACTGAGATAAAGAGAGAGAGTTTCTAAAATTCATCGTAATTATTACAAAATTGAAGTTTTAAAACAAAAGTTTTGAATACCTCTTTCAACTGAAAAAGTTCATCCAACGGGAAAAAAACGGGGGTCTCCTTGGTTAAATCTCTATATTTTAGTTGTTTTAGATGAAATGCTGTGACAGCCCCACCCCCCTCCAGAGCATGAAAAAAAAAATATGTTGTAAGAAGTAAGTTAAAAAATCAATCGCCCCTTCCTTGAAACATTTAATTGCTGTTATTGATGCACCCTGTTTAATCTGTATCACACGTATATACTATAGGTATATACTAGTACATAAGTTTATTTCCAGCATTAACACAATTCTCATATAATTTTATTTTGTTTATTGGTCTTCATCTGAAAGTGAATTTCATAATACAACTTTTAAATTGAATACAAACTTTTCATTTTGATTTTTGAACTTACATAGGCAATAGGAAAGCTTAAAAACAGTGGCCACCGCTTATATGAATCATGTTTGTTACAGTTTTGATTCAGTACAGTGGCTAATTCAATAAAGCTGGATTTTGTTCGTTTTTTTTCACGATTTGATTCAATCAACCACTGATTCAATTAACCAGCATCCACTGTAATAGCTTATATCGAAGAATAGGTCAATACATACCTTAAAGTAATGTAATCATATTTCTATTTTTTTTATTGAAATTCATAATATAGTTCACTCTTGTTGCTTTTTCCAGAATTCAACTTGAAGCAGATGTGGAAATCTCCTAATGGTACAATCAGAAATATACTAGGAGGAACTGTTTTTAGAGAAGCAATTATATGCAAGAATATTCCTCGTCTTGTGCCTGGCTGGACCAAGCCTATTATTATTGGCCGTCATGCATACGGTGATCAAGTAATGTATTTATTTAGCTTTGTAAATTTACATCCACAAATGAGGTAGTGAGAAGCAAAGGGATGCAAGTGGCAAAATTAAAAAATTGGAGATAACCAGTACACATTGATAGGTGAACCCCTCCTCAGTCTTGGGGCTAGAGATGGTACTAGTAGCCCTGGTAGGGGCTGCTGTATAGCATGATTTAGGAAAAAAATTCAACGAAAGTCTACCTAGGAGCTAATCTTTAAACGCGTTTTACTCGAAACTGGAACTGTCCACTTACATCCCTTTGCTTCTCACTGCCTCAAATGTTTAAACAACATTAGAAAATCAGTTTTATGGCGTATTTAAAAGTAATTAATGGATTGTTTTCAGCATATAATTTTAAACAGATTCTTTTTTTTTAAAGTCAGCAAAGCCAGCCGTTATCTTAAAACATATTTAAATATTAAATTTTTGAAAATTTAAAAATCTTTTACAGAATGCAGTTGAGGCAGTGAGAAGCAAAGGGATATAAGTGTCAAAATTAAAAATTTGGAGATAACCGGTACAAATGGTAGGTGAACCTCTCCTTTGTCTTGGAGCAAGAGATAGTGCTAGTAGCCCTGGTAGGTTCTGCTATACAGCATGATTTAGAGAAACATTCCAATGAAAGCCTACCTAGGACCGGAACTTTTAACGTGTTTTTCTCAAAACTTGAAAATCTCTACAAACATGACTTTGCTTCTCACTGCCTCAGTTGAACTCGATTAATACGGACTGACAAAAAACCACAAATCTAAAAACTAGTACATTCAGAAAAATTAAACTTATTTCTTAAACTTGAATGGTTGTGGTAAAAAATTGCAAAAGGAAGATGAAAATCATCAATTGCGAGACTTTTGGTCCTCAATGGAAGATACAGTTTTATCTCCAAACATCTTCGGACAAACAAGTTTATGGGCTTTATTCTATGCGCAAAAGAATTAACATTTTCTTCTCAATACTCAACTGGCCTTATTTCTTAAAAAAAATGTTACAGTATTCAATCTCAAACGTTTTCTATAAAGAGGTCTGAAATATTTGTTTTTCTTAGCCGAGAAGAAACCCCCTTTTCAGTGAAAAAGAAGCGAGCTAATGGATGAAAAGACATTGGTATATTGCATGTAGTTCTGCCTTAGCCCTGTCTTAGGGACGATAACTTACTGCTAAATATCCAAGTATTGCCTTCAATTCCAAAGTAAAAACCGCACCATACTGAGGACACTCGCTAGTGGGATAAATTTACTTTTATCAAACAGTTTTTGGCTCTCTCAGCTTGAATGAGATGACATCTGCCTGCAGCTTGGTTATTAACTATTCTAGACTGATGAGTTATAATAAGAACAAAACTGCAGTCTCTGGATGTGATGTCTATGGTTTTAGCTTCTGTCGGATGTTATTTTCTCAATCATCTCACTTCTTTGGCGTTGAAAAACGGGTTCCTTATAACCCCAAAAGACGCGCGTGAAGTTTTCCTGATAATTTGTGCTTTTATGTTTTTTTTTAATCTTAGACTAAATTCACAGTTAAAAGGGGGGAAATTTTTTTAGCATTTCCTAAAAAAGTAGCCATTTTGGTACACTTTGACTAATTTGAAACAGAATAAATGAAATGTTTTGCCTATTTTTAGCCTACTTTCCCAGTAAAAGTCAGAAAAAGAAGAAAAAAGCATGAAAGAAGGCTTAATGCATCTTAAAAATATCGTGAAAAACAAAAAAAAAGTCAAAAATAAATAAAATAATTAAATGAATATTGAAAAATTAAAAATTGGAAAGTAGGGTATTGAGATGGGGAAAAATGTCTGTCGGTCTGTCTGTCTGTCTGTCTGTCGGTCTGTCTGTCTGTCGGTCTGTCTGTCGGTCTGTCTGTCGGTCTGTCTGTCTGTCCCCCCCTAATAACTTTTGAATGAATAGTCCGATTCGAACAAACTTTTTTTTGTTCGAAAGATCTCGGCGAGGACACCTCATTCCCATATTTCACTTTTTGATTTGAACTATTTTTTTGTTCAATTTTGAACAGTTCAAAAAAACTTAACATTAGCGCCTACGGGGAAATTCAAAGCAATTCCAAACTGTGAGGCGAATTTGCTTCAAACAAACTTTGTAGGAAAAAGCTTTTGATAAAAAACTTGTATATAAGATATCTTTTTGATTTGAACAATTTTCCGTTCAATTTTGAACAGTTCAAATCCCTTAACATTAGCGCCTACGGGGAAACTGAAAGTCAATGTAGATTCCGTACTTGAAGGCGGATTTACTTCAAACAAACTTTGTTGGAAATAGCTCTTGACGACCAACTCCCGACTCCGACTCCGAGAATTTAGGGGGACCTGACACTGACTCTGACTCCTGTTCCCGACAGTTAATCGGACTCCGACTCCCCGACTTCGACTCTGACTTCGTAGCTTTGGCAAACATTTATACACGGAGGACAAATGACTGACTCCGATTCTTGGATATTTGACTCCAACTCTTTTATCCCAAAATGAGATTGACTCCGACTCCGACTCCGCTGCTGTGGTTTTAACTGTGAAATAATTATTGTTGATATGATTTGTTTTTATTTTCACGCTAAAGTTTTAATTTAGGTATTTAGTTTTCGGTGAATAAACTCGTAAAATATGCGCAGACGATTTTTTTTTTTTTTTTTTGACAATGAAAATTATTTCTTTAAGTTGACATTTTATTGTTTTTTTTTATTTTGGTAAGTGCATTAATTCGTTTAAAAAATTATTTTCGGCAACAGGGGAAAAAGAAGCGATTTTTTTTTTTATATGATGTATTTATTTTAATGAACTTATTATTATTTTTTCGTTTTGAAAGCTGTTAAAAAAATTTTTTTAATGGAAAGAAGTGTATTAGCTGCTTTGTTTAAAAGGTGCTGCTATTTTATTTGTTCGTTTTTTTTGAAGAAAAGTAAGGAATATTTTATTCCTAGAAATCAGCTTAAAATATTAAAAAATATATGTTTGAAAAAATTTGCGATTTTAGCTATTTTTGAGAATATTGATCAGGTACTAGAAAGTAGTATGGGTATACGGGAAAGTAGGCTCGTCTAGTTCTAGACGGAACTTCTTGTTTTGAAATAAAGATTATATTTTAATTGCAAATCTTTTTTTTCCTCTAGTATCGAGCTACAGATTTTGTTGTTCCAGGACCAGGGAAACTGGAAGTTACATATACGCCTACTGATGGCACACCTCCTTTAAAGTACACAGTATTCGACTTTAAAGATGGTGGTGGTGTATCTCTTTCAATGTACAATACTGACAAAGTAAGTTTCTCTACTTATGCTTTAATTTAATTTTTTTTATGTACCAAAAATAAAGTTGATTTTGCTTTTTTTTGCTCAGACCCGGATCTGCGTACCCACAGACTCCGCAGTGTGAGGGATGCATCATTAAGGGGCCCAACGGCCCAAGAAATTGACAAACAAAACTTTTAAAAAAACTAGCACTAAGGCTTATTAACGATGCAGTGCTGACCTCTGGGACGGGGCCCTACAGGTTTTATTGTAGGGGGGCCCAAAATTAATAGATCCGGGATTCTTTGTGCTCTTTTTGTCTTACTATTTCATGCTTGCCATTTGTACAACAACCACGCTCAACAGATGGCAGCACGAGCCCAGTTTCCTTTACGGAAGTGTGTAAAGTTTTCCGGTTGACGCGGAGCTTAACTGTTTTCCCAGAGACTCGTATCATGCTTGCCATGTGGTAAAAACACGTTTTTGGACTCTTGCTTCGACGACTGAAATGCTGTGCCACACGAATTTAGATTGATTATGTTCAAGTATTAGTTCAATGTTTTGGTCATGTGTTTTTGATTAATAATGTTTACTTAAGCTTGTGATAATTACCAAAACATCAACAACTAAAGTACTGTTTTTTTATGGGAGGTTCCTGGAGTTTGAGCATTACTCTCAATTGTGTGTAGGATGTAAGGAACTTGCATTTGACTGTACTTTGGAGGATTATAAAAAGAGTTCCTATTCTTCCCTAAATAACAATGATAAGTTCAACATTGCTGCGTATTGCAATCGGCTGCTGGATTTTTTTCCTAGTAGATGTTGGCAAGGCAGATATGCTATTTCACCAACTTGTGATTAATTTCTATGTGTTTGTCTTTTATAACTTTTGCCTTTGTAATGTATATCTCCTGTGGCCCTCCTAGCACTAGGTGTCGCCCAGAGAGATGGATCTACCATGAAAGTTTAAAGTTTCTATGTTGGTGCCAATCAAAGTACCATCTAACTATATTTTGCCAAAGTATTAACTCAAGTAATTTTTTAACTACTACACAATTGTTGCAAGTTGTAACGTTTTCATATTTTATGATTATGTGATGATTGTCTCTGCCTTTTTTGTGCATGTTTTGCTAAAATCGTTTTGTATTTTATGTGCTCATAATAGGCATTAATGATCTGTTATATAAGTAAGTGATAATGTATTTTGAGTAATTTACAATTCATTTATCTTTATCAAGCATGCAGTTACTCTAAATCCAGTTTTTAAATGCAAATAATTGTATGTTTCTAAGTAGCTTTCTTCATCTAAATTTTGGTTTTTTTCCTCCTCCAATCTAGTCATTCCTTTTGTTTTCTCTTGCCACTTTTAATTTGCCTCTAACATAGTAATAGTAGAGCCATTATGTATGTAGGCCGAGGCATCAGCTTAAGTTTAGCCATTTTGGATTGAATTTTCCATTATTGTGGAGTTAGGGTTACCAGAGCAACGATTTGGGTATTTGGCCAAAAATTATATTTTACTTAATAAGCAATTCACACGTTGCTAATGATTGCTTGCAGTGAACACTCACCAAATGCAACACTTACCAAAAAAGACATCCATCCAAACACGCGCTCCAATCCAAAATGGCTGATATTAAGCTCATGTGTTGGCTCTTATATTGTCACCTCAGAGCAACAGTACTTAACAGTGTTGCTCTGAGCCGACGATGTATAGGGGCCTTAGGTAATAACAGGGGCGCCCATATGGGGGGGGGGCTCGCCCCCCCCCCCCTTAGAAATTAGAACTTCCTTGTTTTTAATACTTTTTTCTTTGCAAAAATGTAAAAATATTTCTTCTCCAGCCATTAATGAATAAGTGATTAAAAATGTCCAATTTTAATGACTCGAATCTGTCCTGAAATTGGTTTTCACGGGGAAAATATCCTGCTAAACCATGGTTAAAATATCTGAGCCCCCCCCCCTTACAACTTTGCATATGGGTGCCCACGGGTAATAATATGCTAAACAATTGTTAACAATTGATTAAACAATGTTAATTTATAAATAAATTATTGTTACTATCATCTTATTCAAAAATATTTGAAGTGTATTTTAAACAGTTGCAGCCTGAAGTATTTAATAAAACCAGTTTAAAAAAATTAATTTGTTTTCTACAGTCTATTACAGATTTTGCTCACAGCTCCTTCCAGTATGCTTTGCAGGCAAAGTATCCTCTATATTTGAGGTTAGTGAAGTTTACAAAAAAAAAAAAAAAAACTCTATTCTTTTAGTAATTTGTTATGAATAAATGGTTGATTGAGCACTGTCATTTGAATTTCTGTTGATTGCATAATTTGTCATTATGACTTCTCAATACATTTTTTTCTGACATTGGGGCACTTGTCTTTTTTGACATTTGCCTTTTATAATTCCGGAATAAGGGACATTTCTTAAGAAGCACCTACTAGGTAACCACAACCACCCCTTGACATAGAACAGTACTTTTTTTTACTCATGCGCTGCACCTTATTCTAAGATGAATCTTGCAGGTCAAAACTCATATAAAAATAAAATACATTTAAATCTTTGTAGGTAACAATATGGAAAAATCAAAAAGAAAAGTAAATTGCAAACCAAGAATTGTTATCATATTACATGACCTTAGCTACATGCTTAGGGAATATTTTTCTTTTTTATAGGGAATTTTTGAGCCCATTGCCCTCATGGTAATGCGGTTTAAAAAGACTGTTGTCCTCATTCAAGTGAGGATTTTTTAGGGACTAATTTTGAGATTGTAGGATTTTCAGGAACTGTTGTCTTATTTCTAATGATATTTATGAGGTCTGTTGACATGACACTGTTTTGGGACTCTTGCCTTTATTTTAATGACCCTTTTAACAATATATACCTCCTTATTCATTCGTGTATTGGAATTTTTGGAAGTCAGTTTATTTTTGAAATTCTCTTATTCGAATGGGGAATTTTTTAGGAATTAATATCCTAATTTTACTAAGGATTTTTAGGGACTGTTGTGACTATTCACGTGGGAAATTGTTAGTTGTTCAGATTAAGCTTAAATGCTGAACACATATCACTTGACACAATTTTTGTTTTTTGATAGGTGCTGCAAAGCCAGCCAAATCAGCTACTATAGTCAAAACAAAACAAAAAAAAAAGTATTATTGAAATTTTCAGTAGATCTGATTAATTTGTTATCCATATTAAAATTTCAATTTGAAAAACTATTCCAATTTTTGAATTTGATATTTCTTTTTACAAATATGTTATTTATATTAAAGGTAGTTTCTACAAACTACTTCAATTAAAATTTGCTGTCTCACTCATATATTAATTTTTGTAACTTTTATCTAGTACAAAGAATACCATTTTGAAGAAATATGATGGTCGCTTCAAGGACATATTTCAAGAAATATATGAAAAGTTAGTTTTTTTTTTTTTTTTTGTATTACATTTGAATCTACTTGTGTCAATGTGTATAATAATCTTTAAATTTGTGCTAGGATACATATTTGGGAGTATTAAGACTGACATTCTGAATCTGATTTTAGTAGAAAATAGTCTGCTTTTTTCAAAAATATAAGAAATATAAAATTTGAGAAAAATTATTGGTAAACTTTTTACTAAATTCTATGTTGCTAGTAGCATTTTGTATGAAATTTGAGTTAGAATTTTCAGATGTCAGAAGCTATTATGAAAGAAGAAAATTAAAATTTGTTAAAGGGCGATTCTCGAAAAAATGTCCCATGTGTAATGCTAAGGTTTAAATTTTTTCCAGCTAACCAAAGCCTTCAAAAAAAAAAAAAAAATGCTGTTGGGGAATAATACATGCTTTAATATACCATTAAAGCATAACAGCTACTCCTATATTTAATAGTTACTTGAATAAAATTAAAAAAACTTAGCGTTACCCATGGGACATTTTTTTCGAGAATCTTCCTAAAGTGAAACATTGAAAACTATATTATCAGCACTTAGGAATATATGTACACGATGCTTCAAAAAAAAAACTTATTTTTATATCTGTCAAATAAATTTAATTTCAATTTGGCTAAATGAAATAAAGCACTGCTTTTCTGTTTTATCTTGTTAGAGAATATCAATCTCAATTTGAAGCGAAAGGAATTTGGTATGAACACAGACTTATAGATGACATGGTAGCTCAAGCAATGAAGTCTGAAGGTGGATTTGTTTGGGCATGCAAAAATTATGATGGAGATGTTCAGTCCGATTCAGTTGCGCAAGGTAAAATGTATAAGTTTAATTTTCTTTCTCAGTCTTAAATTGGCATGCAATTTAAAAATTTCATAACAAGCCTTTATTGAAATATGAGAAATTACTTTTTAAAAGATTTTTACATTTTACATGTTTATTAGAAACTGTTTAGGAACTTGAACTACATTTTCAAAGTTATACATGTATTTTCAGTATGCAATTAGGATAGCATTTACAGTTTTTTTCACCTTTATTTCCCCCTGTAAACAAACTAGATGATGAAGTTTAGAAAAATACTGCATTTATAAATACAATTTAAGAAATTACTCGTTTATTACATATTTTTGTTTTTCTTTAGTAAAAGTGGTAGAAAAGATTTTAACCTACATTAGTAATTTCTGCTATTTGTTAAAAGAAGGATTTTGAAAGACTTTTCTTTAAATTTAGAAAAATCAAATTTTTACTAGGCCATCTTTTGAAAGCATGAAATCATTTCTAAACCCAAATTCATTACACTATATATTAGAGTTATGCCCCAATAGGAGGTCATTATGACCTGCTGAAAAGTTCCTTTTTTAGCAACTTTTATCTGATCTGGAATCATGGTGACAATATTGAGCTGCTTTTTTTTTTCTTAATTTTTTAATAATGCCTAATGTATCTTCTCATTAGATGTACAAGTAGATGTTATTTAGTAAAATTCAGTTTTATTCAATAATTTACGAATCCCCCCCCCCCCCCTCAAATTTTAGTTCTGAGTGCTCTGACAGTATACAGTGAAGCACTGTTTATGTGTTTCTCTTTTATATGTTTTAATCATTTATGTGTTTTTTAAATTGGTCCCTGCAGAGTTCAATGCATATTACATGCACCTATAATGCGTTTTTTCCCTTTATATGCTTTTTTTCATACAGTCTCTTCCAAAACATATAAACGGTGCTTCATTGTATGTGTAAGGAAAAATAACTTTTGAACTCATAGAAATTTGTTTTTCACATATTTATCAGAATGATAAGTTAAGTCAGTATGAGAAAGTATAAATATTTATGTATTAAAAGAAAAACAAATTTTTTTTTGCTTCTGCATTCAGAAAAAAAAAGTCTTCTTCTATATCCTGCTAAGGTTTTCCTCTTCAATTTATTTTTGAAGTTGAATGCTTTTTAAGTGTGGTTTTCTAAACTGACCCTTTTGTAGGATATGGTTCATTGGGCTTGATGACTAGTGTATTAATATGCCCTGATGGAAAAACTGTTGAAGCAGAAGCAGCGCATGGCACTGTAACTAGGCATTATCGAATGCATCAAAAAGGACAAGAAACGTCTACTAACCCAATAGGTTTGTGTTTTATTTGATTAGTCGAGTGTTAAGAATATTAATGTATGTAAAAAAAAAAATCTTGAAAAAATATGGGTCAATTTTTTTATGTTGGTGTTATTTTAACATAGTTCAATCAATACCTCGAACTTTTATGTAATATTTGGGTTTAATAAATATTGGTTTTTGCATAATGTGTACAATAATACATGTTTAAAACAGAAAGAGACTAAAATGATAAGAACTGAAAATATACTGAAATATCGATGCAAGGCTGCTGAAAACAAAGCCATGAAAAAAAAAAATTCAAAACAAGCACACTTGACATTATCTGGTTTTCCACCCTTTGACCACCTGCTTGCTGGTTAACATTTAGTTTACTGTTCTGATTTTTTGAAGGCTCTTGGTGGAGGTTGCATGTAGGTTGTTTTGGACCCTATTTGCAATGCAGAAAAAACCTTGTGAAAGTGGGTCTGGTTATAACACTTAACTCAACTCCAGTCCTTGCTTCAAGTTTTTTCTTCAGTTTTAGCCTTCTCATATTGCAATTCTTTTTGTTTCTTCATTTGTAGATAAATGAAGTGTTTGTTTTGAAGAATTGTAAAAAAATTGTAATATGATAAGGCTAAAACTGAAGATTAACATAAGCAAGGACTGGAGTCATCAGGTGGGATAACTAGATCCCATATCACAAAGTTTTTTTCTACATTGCAAGTAATGGGTCCAAAACACATGAAATCTTCCCCAAGAGCCTTCAAAAAACCAGAATACCAAACTAAATGGTTAACCAGTAAGCAGGTGGTTAAAGGTTTTAAAACAAGATTGTGCCAAGTGACAGTGAATATATAAAAGTACAGTGCCAAGTGACCATAGTGAAAACTAGGTTAAAAAAACTTTTTTAGAAGGGGGAAAATAACTAATCAAACTACATTAGACAATTTTCAAGAAAAATATCTCACTAGACTTTCATAACTTGGGAAGCATTTCCGTACTTTAAATGTAAAGTAAACAAGGTGAGAATGGCACATTAAAGGCTATCTACAAATGAAGTCATGTTCGGGGGGGGGGGGAATCATGAAATTGTGAGTTTGTGACAAGGTGGAGGGAGGAGGTAACAAGATGTGACATCACTCATTTTTACAAGAATATGTTTAAGAAAAATAGCTTGACATGTGACATAGGCGTGTTGAAAAAAAGTGACATTTACAGACAACTCCTTATTTGAATCTAAATTACTTTTCTGTCATTTATGCTGTTTATTATCAATTTCCTTCTACTGATTAAAGCATTACAAAATGCCTTAATGTAAATACTAGAACTCTGTGATATTGGCCAAATACCAAATTATGTAAAAGTTGAATGATTGGAATTTGACTTTCAATGAAAGGTATGCTTTTTTTTTTTTTTTTTTTGTCTGAATGAATAACAAATATAATGAAAAAAAATGTATGAAAGTTATCTTTTAAGCTGCTGTGTGTTACAGGTGCCTGCTATTTAAGAGAAAATGTATGTGATGTTCGAATAATATTTGAATATACATATACTAAAAAAGTTTGGAGAAGGTTTCATAAGGAGAAGTATCAGTTCTGGGAAGCTGTAAAATGAATATAATATTTAAAAAATGACCAAAAATATTACAATTGTTTAAATGGAAGAATTTTTCTGATTCATTAAAGTTATTTATTGATCCATTACTGTTAAAGAGTTGTGATAAAAATGAATTCAGCAGTCATTTGTACATACTTCTTTTGAGTCTAGGCTTGCTCCAGCATGAGGTTTTAGCGAATGCTGGGGTTGATGCAGTTCTACCCTCTAAGCGGTGCCATAGCCAGAAAAAAAAATCTATGAGGGAATATCTCTCCTGCAGCCAGAATTACCTTCTGGAGGGGTTTTTTTTTTTTGATCAAAACAATCCATAAATGTGCAAGACAATCCAAAACATGTATAAATGTCCACTACTGCGTTAGGATTGACAATAATGTAAAAATCAAGACCTTTGGGGGGTGTTTTAGCCCCAAAACCCCCCTCTGCTGCACCAGTAGGGAATATGATTAGGTTTAGTCCTTTTCTATGGGCAAAAAAGGTAAATTTCTGGGTTTCGGTTGAGAATGCATCACCGAATCTCTCTTACCCCACGGATACGCCACGGGTAAATAGGATAATGAACACCACATGTTTTTTAAAACTGTTGTTCTTTTCATTTTTATTATTTCTCTGATTGACTTCTTATCCAACAAGTATTATACTTGCATTCATTTGTTTTAAAAATGCTTTTTTAGCCTCAATATTTGCTTGGACTAGAGGATTAATGCATCGAGCCAAGTTAGACGGCAATTCAAAATTGGATGAATTCGCCAAAGCTTTGGAACAAGTTTGTATAGAAACCATTGAATCTGGTTTCATGACAAAAGATCTTGCCATTTGCATCAAAAGTTTAAAAACGTAAGTGCATAAAACGTTATTTTTATGTTTACTTTTTTTTTATCTGACTATTTTATAGTACCAAAATTGGTATTTTTAAACTGTCAATCTTGAATTTCACGGGATAGAAGAAATGATCTAAGACACAGAGGTTTTGATCAAAATTGCTAAAATAAGCATTTGGAGCAAAATCGAAGACTTTTGTGACATGTTGTGATTACATGTTTTACTTATTTTAATGATTATATCGATGGCAAGTTTATGGAAATCTTTTAGAACAAAATTAATCGTTCAATGATTGTCGTTCAAAAATGTTGCAATTTTTACTTTTTTCCTGAAGCAAAATAATTTAAACATTAAAAGGGCATGAACAGAGAGAACACAGAAAAATAACTGTTCTGGAAGCCTCAAAAGTAAAACTCTAAAAAAATTTTAATGCTTCTAACTTCACTGTTCCAAAAAACATCAAATTCTCTCTTAAAATAACTCTTTACTGACTAAAAAATATCTTTATTTCAGTGTTACAAGAAGTGACTATTTGAACACGTTTGAATTCATGGATAAACTTGCAGAAAATCTGAACAAGAAACTGCAGGCATGACTGAAAGAAGCAAGTAAATTGTAGCATGGAATTTATTGGCAATTACATTAAGGGCATCTGCTTTGAAACATATATTATTTCCTACTTATCAATATCAGTATTTTTCAACTGAGTTGCATCTGAATTTATTTTATACAGTGATTGTGAGAATTTATCTGTACTCAAAACTCCTGTTGATCTTGGGGAAAATCTCTTTTTTACATATTGATATTTACAATAAAATGATTATTTACATTTTTTGTGTGTGGGTCAAATCTCTTTTTCACAAATGCGATTTAAGAACAGGGAATTTATTTAGAAATATTCTTATCCAAGATAACATTTATTTTGTTGATTTCCAAACATTGTTGTCAAGCCCTCTCCCGCCAGGGGGAGGAGGAATAGCACAGCCCCCCCCCCTGTGGTGCATCTCCCCCCCCCCAAAAAAAAACATGAAACAATGGCTTGAAATTTTTAATTGCGCTGTCTGCATCCTGAACTGGGTCAAATACAGGGTGTCCCAAAAGGTCGTTTACAAACTTAACATGCAAGTCTGTCATGTCATGATGAACAAGATTAACATAGGAACATGTGCTTGCAAACGCAATGTTGGCGCACTACATGCACTAAAGTCAGACACTAACGGATACACGACATGTCGCATATCTCTTACACAAAGACGATTTTACACAAAATTTTAGTTTTTATGGAAAGCTTGAAGCAATTGCTAAAATTTGCGACCCGCCAGCTCTCATAATCACGTTGCAACGACAACGCAGCTATCGGTGAAATCTTGTCGGAATAGATCGTTATTACGACGGTCGGTACTTTGTCGTTGCGACGCGTGTATGGCAGTTAAAGGCAACAAATTTCAACAACAGCTATTAGCCTTCCTTGACAACTAAAATGTTGCGTAAAATCATTTTTGTGTAATAAATATGCGACATGTGTGCATCCGTTAGTGTCTGACTTTGTGTGTATGTAGTGACCAACATTGTGTTTGCGAACGTATGTTACTATGTAAATCTTGTTAATCATGATATGACAGACCAGCATGTTAAGTTTGTAAACGACCTTTTGGGACACTCTGTATAGCCTTGTCAGCACTTTGATGGTAGTGTCTTTGTGTCGTACAAGGGTACCTATCCTTCTTAAGAGTGATGTCCCCCCCCCCCCCCCCCATCTCAATAACGCGACTCCCAAAATGAGATCAGACCCCTCTAAAATACCTCTTTCCAAAAGTTTCAGTGGTGTAGTCTTCGCTATGACCCCCTCCCAGGCACCTCTGCGTTACAAAACAAGCGGATATGTTTACTTGTGTACATGTTTTTGCAGCTCTATTTTTCAAATTCATATTTTTTTAATGAATTTCAGCATGAATGAGTTATAAATTAATATGACAGATTGAGTTTGACATCAGAAAATTGTATATGTAATTCACAACATCATGAAGTTTTTTGAACCAGAATTTCAGCCAAGAGAAAAATTCAGTATTCAGATTTCAACCTGCATGAAATTTCAATTAAATATCCAAATACATAATAAAATTAACTCTTTTATTAAAGAAAAAATAAATTTCATGTTAAATCTTTCTGCAATGCGATTTTGAATTACAAAAAAAAAAAAAAATTCCATTGCGGTGAAGTGATTTGATGACATTACTAATTTTGATGAATTATCAATTACATCGATAACATTATCATAAAATTTTATCTGATAAGAATGAGGAGAGCTAAAAATTTGCTATGAGCTTGTAGGTACTAATTTTTGCATGCATCTTTTGCTCATCATTCATTTATAAATACAGTATCTTCTGTTTATTTTCATATTATGAATGCATAGTCTTCTGCTTTTTTCGTCTAGAAACCTGCATCATTTTCTTAAAATTACAATTTGATTGAAAACCGGTTGAATTTTTATCATCTTGTAAACTACTCATTTCTTCACAAATATTATTCAGCGATTGGAGCATATTCGATCCCAAGTGTAAAGCAATGCGCTTATAAGACTGCCATAGCTTATCATTGTCCATATTTTGATTTCCAAGTCTACAACGTTGATTATAATATGTGACGCAAATATCAGTTAGAGATTTCATAAAGTCCTTACTGCATGCTAAGCCATCTTTATCTTTAGAATTGCTGATGTTTGAAATATCCATTGGCTCATTAAGTATCTCATCTAAATGAGTAGTGTTTTCTAAATTTTCAGCTTTCCCGTTGCATTCTTTTTTTGGTAAAAAGGGATAACCGTTAGTTCCGTTTGAATTCTCGGGATTTTTAAAATTATTTTCAGCGCATTTCAACTTGTTCTCACCATTTTGATTTATATTTGTTTCGAAGAAGGAATTTCCGACGTCCTGTTTCGTTTTTTCTTCTGAATTGGTTGCTCCATCATGGAGCTGGTTTTCTGACAAATTTTCCTGATGTAGAGTTATTTCTTCTGAAACAAAATCGTAAGAGTTGATGACAAATGAGTTTTCCACATTTTTGGTAAAGGAAGACACAACTGTCGTTTGGCAATTTTCCTCTTTTGCATCAGCAACAACTGATATCTCCGACTCGGTAATCGTTTCTTTGCTATCCACTTGAAAGAATTGAACACCTTCTGAAATTGCATCAGAGTTCGGAAATAGAATAAAAATTTCAGACTGTGTTCCACCTAACATGCTTTGCAATATATTTGCATCTATGATACTAATGACATTTGCTGATTCATCGAATTTTTCAGCATTGTTTGCAGTTCCTTCAAGTTTTGAGGGAATTGATATTTCATTGTTCCCATCACTCTTAGCTTCGTTTGCATTTGGAACTTGATCCCTTGATGAATTGCTCGGCAATGAATTATTGCAATCGATGAAGGAGCTGATGGTATTATCAATGTAATTGGCACTAGTAACGTTCACACCTGCTGGAAAAATTTGGTTTTCCTGATATTGCTTTATTTGAACGCTATTATGTTCAAGTGCGAGTGGGTTTTTTCTGTTCAAAGCTGTTTCATTCCCTGCTGCAAATTGTGGAAGAGGCAAATCTCTTTTATTTTCTGTTGCATTGATCTTTAAGTTTTGACTTGGATAACAAAGCTTCTTCTCTGTTTCATGTCCGAAATTACCGTTTGTTTGAGATGGAGTTTGTTCGGTTTTTACTGGGAAAATGGTAATGCCTTCCAATTTCGTTTGTCTATTTTCCAATAAATTATTCTGGATTATTTCCGGATTTTTGTTCTACCACCGAATCATATGAGGGTTGATGAGATGACTGAACTGTGCTGCCAGTTCTATTTTCTCCTCTCTTCCGATTTTTCCTTTGATTCACTTTGCATTTCTCTCTTCCTCCGCAGCAATTTTTCGTTTGAAAATTTGAATTCTGCCTTCTCGTGTGATATTGCCTACCCTGCGCAAGCGAAACGCAATTGCAGTCACTTATATAAGGTGCTGTGTTATAGCAAGGTGCTGGACTCTTCTTGACGTAATTATCTAATGCATAGGCATTGTAAAGTTGCGCGTCATTCAATTCATAAGGGGCAGTTGGTTGCTTTGTAAAGTCAAACTTTTCAATGTCTTAGATAATTTGGTGCACATAAATTTCTTTGACTTGGGAGATATCTCACTTCGTCCACATCGTACTCGTAATCTGATTCTCTGGGCCATTGTGGAATCTGATGCATGTTCCATAATGGAGAAGCTCCCCAAGTCATTGATGTTTCGGTAGGAGTTGCGTTGGCAAACTCATCATCTAAAAATTAATAATTAAATATATTTTTAAGTGCGCAGATATGCATGTATATACACATTGAAGTATACTTTTTTGACAACGTCTAAAATGCAGGGTTTGCCGATATATATCATGATATATATCACGATATGTATCCGATATAATTTTGAAAATATGATATTTTGGATATTCATTTTTTCAACTACGGTATTTTCAATATAAAAATTATATTAATCATAGTAATATTGTTCATTTATTATTAAAAATAACCAAAGAGTTATGCACTATATTTTTATGATGTATTAATGCATCATTAATTGACATTTTCTTTTTGTTTAAGCTTCGGCTTAATTTTTGACCAATTGAATTCCTTCTTTCGGTTTTACTGTACCTCAGAGAGAGCTCTTGGCCTTTGTCTGTATTCCTGTTGGTTCCTTATCGGTTTATAATTTTCTCATTGGTGTTTGGCTAATCCGCTATTTTTATCTTTTAAGCTGTATGCTTATCTGCTCTTGGCTTTTGTCGGATGTCTTTTCATTCATAAGCTCATTACTTTTTGCATTGAAATAGGCATTCCTCATAACGCCGAAACACGTGTCTGCAGTAATCTGCAAATTAGTGCTTTTTTGAGGTTTTTTCTTACTTTATGGTGATAATCTTTTACATAAAATAAGGTACAAAATCTTTTTTCCAATGAAATTCTTGTATGAAATTAAATATTCTTAAAACAAAATGACGAAAAATTAAGATAGAAAAGAAATCCCTTTTAATCATAAATTACCTTTGAGCTTACAAATAGTACTTGCAAAGTGTTTTTATCCATTAATAATGTTTCCTGATGTTAGGAATCGAAACAAATTTAAACCCATTAACACTTTCTAAATTCGCATACAACTCCTAATGAGGCTCTCTTGCTGACATCATAAAATCTTAAAAAATCATGTTTTTCAAAACTTTATTACTTGATCGATTTTGGTCGCAGAAGAGTGATTTTTTTTTTTTTTTTTTTAGTTTAAAATGTTAGTGTGTCAAGAATGTTTTTACTAAATATGATTGCTAAGATGAAGCTGATCGATAAGATGATTGCTGTATCAAAAGTTAAATTTTGTAATTTTTACAAAACTTTTTAACTCAAATTTCATAAATTTTGATTCCTAATCATGTATTTAATTTTTTTTTTCCCAATTGGAACAATGTGCGTTATCTCCAACGGTATGCAATTTAGCTATTGGACATTGATCAGGGTGACACCTCATGTAATCTTAACTTACTGGGGGCAGGATTCTAAACCACAGTTGTATTTTACTAAAATAAGGGGGGGGGGGATGTTTATTTTACAGGGTGGCAAAAGAATCTGGAAATCAGGGAATTTCAAAAAATAACAAAAAAATCAGGAAAAATTGATTAAATTAAATTTTTTTTTTGAAAAATTAAGTACCATAATTATCCACCGATTGCATGTTAATAAAAGTAAAATGAATGAGCTGTGGGTTATATGCTGCTGTGTATTTCTGCTTATTTTTAACTTATGAACCAGAATTTCATTCTGAAGACTGCTGTGTCTGCAGGGTTATTTTACATAGCTTGAATTTTCCTTTCAAACGTTCCATGCTGCATAAAATAAACAACCCTACAAGCAAAGAAGAAGCCACATCAAATTTCAAAAGTAAAACATATTTAAAGTTTCTTTTTTTCTCCTTCATTTGCAAAAAAGAAGCAAGTCACCGTTTTTGCTATTACTGTAGCTCTCCGAGCGGCCACCCCTCCCTTTCATAAAAATGTGACCGCTCTTAAGGATTTCATTATTGAACTGGAACTATAATACTAATGGTATAATTCAACACTTTAGAGCATTTTTTTTTAAGAAACAAAAAAAAAAAAGTTTTATTTCATGATTTCATCTGTTTAGGAAAAAATGACGCAGTGTGTTTGGTAACAGTTTTACATAAACTACTTTTTCTTTTCAAATTTATTTTTAACTTGTTAAAGCAAAACCCGAAATAAGTCATCAGCTGTGGCTTTCGAATTAGCGATGCAATCATCAGTATCGGTGATAACATGATTTTCTCCAAAATTAGCTGTGTTGAAAACTTTACTTTTTTTTTTAAATCCCGAATCATATTAAAAACTTTAGACCGTATATTGGATTTAGATGATAAAAACCAAAAAACTTTTTTACAGTCATCAATTAATGAATGAAAAATGGATTAAAGTTTAAATACAGGGTGGTTATATAAAATAACGTGAGGTGTTCGGAGCCCTCTAGCAAGTGAAGTATTGGACGAAACATTGCCAAATTTCATGGGCTTACATAGCAGACCATGGGATTTCGATTTCTACAATAAAAAATAGTACCAAAATTCACCACCAGGAGGAATTTTGGCGCTGCAAAAGTGTGTTACTTGCGAATACTGAAGAATTAAATGCCAAAAATTGTCAATTAAAAGCACACATCAAGTTTTTTGCTACAAATAATTGTTGCTTACAAATGAGGTTCAATAACACCAACAAGAAATTGCAATTTGTAACAAGAGAAGAATTTAGGTGCGGCAGCAAGGATTTCTTTCTGAATAATATTCATGTAAGATGGTGCACCACCCCATGTCGGGCTTTAGGTACTGAGTGTATGGCGGCAACATTTCTTTGATAGAATTTTTATTAGTCATGCATTTCCTACGGTAAGGAAACCGTTGTCGCCCAATCTTTCACCTTGTGATTTTTAACCATGGGGATTTCGTAACAGTGTTGTGTATCTGAGACATGTTCCCGATATCTCAGCTTCCAAAACTAGAAAATGTTACAGGTAGGCAAAATTAATCACCCCCAGCCCAGAGGGGTGGAAAATATTGTGCAATGTATGCAGTACCTGGAAAATCTCGATGTTGGTCATATTGAACCTCACTTGTTGGTAAAAATCATATTTTGTGAATAAAATTCATACATATTTTATCAGGTAGCATTTGATCGTTCAATAGTCGCAGTAATACACCTTTTCAACGTCACAATTTCCCACGGTTGGCGATTTTTAGTACTAATTTTTTTAATTTCGGAAATGGAAATCCCATGGTCTACTGTGTATGCCTATGAAATTTGGCAATGTTTCCTCCCCTACTTCACTCGCTAGAGGGCTCTGAACACCTGACGTTATTTTATAACCACCCTGTATTTACCATAAAGCTAAAAATTATTGTTTTCCTTCTACGGAAAAAATATCAGTCATTACATATTACTAAAACAGCCAATTGGAGAATCAACAGTTTTACACCTACACGTGCCTAAATCTAAAAATGCCCCCCTCCTTTCCCGGCAAACTGAAAACGCATAAAGAGCTCCTGAACGTTTACGAAATTTTAGTCAAAAAAAAGAAAATAAAATAATTGAATCCTGAGTCGTTACCAATTTTACGTGAAAAAGAAATTAATTTAAAAAAAACCTTTCAAATTTCCAAAATTAATTTAAATTCTGAAATTTTGAATTCCAATTTGTTTTTCGCAATCACAAGTTGCGACAGGACACTACTCATTGGTTACTACCCCACTCGCTTGTTTCTATAAACGGTTCCTGTCCCTTTTGGGCGGTTACGTGTGCATAGTTGTGTGTGCGTAGACCTGTGTGTATGCACGTTGACATGTGTGTATGTGTGTGAAAGCGAATGTTTATGTGTGTGAGTGTAGGATATGGATGCCACCGACCAGGAGCAGCGGCTGTACTGGGAGGAGTCGCGCCTGCAGAGAACGGTGTGGTTGAAAAAGGAACCAAACATCAAAGACGGTCAAGTGAAAACAATTAACAATCGTGATTGCTTTAAAAAAAAAAAAAACGAAATGAAAGAGTAGTCACCAGTCTGTTTCGAAGACCAGGCTGGCGACTACCATGGCCCTCAGAGGAGTTTGAGAATATGGGAATTTACGGGTATGCGCCGCACCCCCAACATTTTTTTTTTTTTTTTTCAAAAAAATTAAGTAGTATTATGTACATTTAAAAATTGATGTATAACACGGATTCATGAAATTAAAAACCAAACACAGTTTTTTAGTTTAAAATGTTAAACTAAAAGAACAGAAGAAGTACTGTAGTGGAAAAAACGTTTTTCAGAAATCGCTATTGCAAAAACTAATTCTTTACAGAAATCGCACTCGCAAGAACTATACCTTTATAGAAAAACGCAATCGCAAAAACTGAACTTTTTATACGATAAAAAAATAGTTTAAAAAACTAAAAAAACACGCTTTCGTAGCAAAATGAACTAAAAAGTGAAAAATAACCTTTGGATGATAGTAGTTGACCAATCACTTAATTTCAATGTGATACAAAAAAGCGTGGAGTGCTGTCTATTTACATTTTTGCTTGGACAACAAATGGGAGAAATTCAAGACAACTGATAAGAAGCCCCCCACGCTTTTTTGTATTACATTAAAATTAAGTGATTGGTCAACTACTATCATCCAAAGGTTTTTTTTTCACTTTTTAGTTCATTTTGCTACGAAAGCGTGTTTTTTTTTTTTTGTTTTTGTTTTTTAAACTATTATTTTATTTTTCTGTTTTTCAGTCTTTTCTTGGAGAATTATCAGGCGACGAAATGATTTATAAAACGAGTGCGAGGTAATATCTTAAAGTTAAGACAAGGACACCCCGATGGGAAGCTACTGTGAGTCATCGATGTATGTTTGCGGAAATCATATTTATATTACTTTGAAAATTTGAGATGCATTTGAATAAAAGTTTTGTTCAACAATGGTCTGATCAGCAATGAATTTCCAATTGAAGGCTCACCTCAATTTTGGCATGAAATTAGTTAAAAACAGTTATGTTTCATGTTCTAATTACCTTGGAACATTGGAACAAATTTTGTCTGATGCAGAAAAATTACAGGTTTTTGTAGATATTTTTAAATAATTTTTGCGAGTATTTTTTAATGTATTTTTTAAAATTTTTCCTTTTTAACATTGTTGGATTTATGCCAAAATATTGATTAAAATTGGAGGAAACTCACAATTAAAAGAGTTAATTAATTAATTTGATTATAGAATATTGCATTGTCATCGGGTCTGAGGTCGCGTGTCAAATTTCAAAAGAATCCAATCGCAGGAAGTGGGCGAAATTTGAGCTGCAAGATTCCGTTACAAAATACATACATACATACATACAGGTGAAGCTAATAAAAGCGTGTTAAAAATATTAACATCACGTTTCTGGTCGTGAATATTTTATTTCATTTCATTTTCTCGCTTTTTAAAACGATTGCTTTCAAAAATAAAACGCGGTAAAACTCCCCCCCCCCCCGGGTTACTAAGGGGTAAACTTATAAGCGACTTTCCATTAAAAATTTGTTTCTCCTGGGGGGGGGGGGGAAGCGTTATTACGTATTTTAGTTACATTTGCTAAAATAATAGCCGCCGTTTTTTATTATTGATTGCAAAATAGTCGTTATTGGCCATATTTTCGCTAAAATGGTTGCCCTAATAGTAGCTTTAGTCGCCATTGGTTTGCCAATGGCGACTAAAGCTACTATTTTTGCTGTCAAAATAGTAGCTTTAGTCGCCATTGGCAAACCTGTACCCCCCCCCTCCCCCCACACACACCGATCTCCAGTACTGTTGTACCCCCAGAATTCACAGCCTAAATCCACCTATGGGTTTGGTTGGCCGTTCTCAATGGTTGATTTAACATTATATGAATAGACCAAAAAATTCCTTGCCGTGGGAAACTGGGGTGGCCGAATCGATTGGTTCTACTGTACACACACACACACAAAACTTTAAAAACCGGATTCTTTAATTATTTCTGTCGAGCGCGAATGCTTCGGAAGGGTCAGCTAGCTAATAAAGCAATAGTTTAAACTTTTCTGGAACAATGAACTTGGTTTTTTCGCCAAGAAATACTGCCGGATAACATTCCGAAAACAATTTAGTAAATCAAACGGTTATGATGTCCAGTACATATTGACAAATCATTCTTAACTTCGAAAACCAGCTATCATGGCAACCGATTCTGTAAAATAGGTGCATGTTAAATTAACTTGGTCTAAAACAGTAAAAGTCACTTGTAGCTAATCTCCTCGCCTGTCACTTTCCCGATCGCAATGAATGGACTCTGTAAAACACGTTTCACTGTCAGCACGGTATCGATACAGAGGAAACAAGTTCACTTCCAATCTTCTTCTACGACACGAGTATTATTTTACAAGGAATTTTACAAGAGAATTTTTTAGAAACTTATTTCTCTTCTGAATCAGACTAGCCATCTTCCATGTTACAATAGCAAATTCTAGCCTAGTTCTTTTACTTTGCTCGATGCCAGACACTTTTTGATACTCGACGTTAAATCCCAGTTATCACAAATTTGCCAATTCAACTGCGCTTGCGCGCGGACTTTGCTGATTTCAAAACTCTTGCTCAAAGTAATTAAAAACATTTTAAATTTGTAAATAAATATGAGATAACAACAGATAAAAATTAGAAATTACAAAGCTTTCTTTGATTTAGCTTTTACGCCCCTGTAAAGATTGAGTTTTGCGTCTTAATTATTAATGGATTCGGAGTCTGATTTTTCTATCAAACAAAGGCCCTTTTCGGGGCCAAATTTTTAACCTCAGAAGAGCGTACTCGAATTGCAACATCACTTCTAATATAAAGCCGAACCCTCAACCTAAATACAAATGTATAATACTAAGCTGTTTACACCTAACGTAAAATATCCGCAAAAGACGGATATCTGTAATATTCCGATCATTTTTGAAGTACATAACGTGTTTAACGCTTACGTTAAATAAATATTTCCAAACCAATAAATATTGAAGTGTCATTTTCTCTTTTCTTTATAAAGATTATCAGTTATTCATATCCGTAGTTTCATATAATGTATCCCGAAATCGCCGTGAAAATGTTCTACATTCATTAATTTGTTGGGACTCTAGCTCAACCTAAATATAAACAAGCAACACAAAATCTTAAAACAGAAAGCCCAAAAAGCAAAGTCCGTGCGCAAGCGCAATGAAATGGCAAATTTGTGATAACCGGGATTTAACGTCTAGTCTTTTTGATTGGTTACGCTTTCCGTTTTTCTCTCTTTTTCCCCCTTTGTTTGATCAGTTTAGAAAACAGGAAATAAAACAATGTGCTCTGAAACTAAATTGATTTAATAAAGCGCAAAAATACATATATATGTATTTCGGGGTTCAAGGAACCACGCTTTCAAAGCATAAAAAGAGGTTTTATAAATGAAAGAACATCCTACAAAAGCCATTCGGCTTTCTTTTTTAGGCTTATATCGAATGCTCTTTCACTCAAAACAAACCACTTTTTATTCATTGAAAAAGAGATCTCTTGCAACTCTTAGTATGCGTAGACAATAATTTGCAATTTTTCAGCTTTATTGATGTTGTTTTTGTCCATTTAATTTCAGCGAACTTTTTTTTTAAGCCAATCATGAATTGCTCATATTACTCTCACTTAACCGCAGATATTTTTGGATCTGGGTTGCTGCGAGCACTACTGTCTACCGGCCTTCGAGAGAGGAACCTCCTCCTGGGCGGTGACGTCCATGTCCTATACACACACGCCACTGCTCATGAGGAGGAACATGCTCGCAGAGATTTGTTGTATGCTGGATGCCGTTTTGTTCTAAAGAGAATTCTGTAAAGTACAAATAAAGTCGATTCTAGGGGCATTTGTAGTAACAAGAAACCCTACGAGTAGGGTCGTGTTGCAATTCGTGATTGCAAAAAACATAATTTGAATTCAAAATGTCAAAATTAAAATTAATTTAAATATTTTTTTTCTTACACACAAATGGTACCCGCCCTGCTTTGCCCGTAGTAGAAGATTAAAAGGTCATTTGGTTCGCCTGTATATTTTTAATGATGGATGATGAATTTATCGCCAATTTTTTGTTGTGTTAATTTGCTCGCCCATGTTATGGTAATTTCCTCGTCCATGTTATGATAATTTACTCGGTTCTTCAAATTGGAATAGAAAAAGAACAAAATCGAATTTCCAAAAGCACGCTTCGAGGTGCTCACCCCCATGCTACGAACTAATTCTGTGCCAAATTTCATGAAAATCAGCCGAACGGTCTAGGCACTATGCGCGTCACAGAGATCCAAACAGAGAGAGATCCATACATCCAGACAGAGAGACTTTCAGCTTTATTATTAGTAAAGAAAAGAGAGGGGAGAAAGAGGGAATTGCGAAAAGCGTTGCTGGATAAAAAAAAAAGACCTGGCATCGAGCAAAAAAAAAAAAAAAAAAAAAAAAACTAGACTGCATTTACGCAAAAGATAGGCCAGAAGTAAACAAACAGGTTGCCAACGGTTTACCACTATGGGAGTAACTTTTGGATTTTTTTTCCCCGGAACAAAAAAAAAAAAGTAAACCAATAATATTCGCATTCGCCGTCTGCTTGGCACCGCTTTGTTCTTGTGCTTGCCAAACACGTGATCGACGTCTCACAAAGGACGCATTTCTTTGTTTACATCTATAGCAGGAGAAAACCTAAACTGGCAACATCATAAGACTGTGATAAGGATCTGCATTGCCTTCACAATGCTGCCAGGTTGACTTTGTCTCAACTATAGTCTATGTTTTCCTTGAATGCAGTATAGGCTCACATTCGCTGTTATAATACGGAAGATGATTAGTGTGATTCAAAAGAGAAAGTAGTAAGTTTCCAAAACAACAACAACCTAGTATTCCAATAATACAGAAGGAGCAGAGGACTTGAAGTGTGGTTGTTTTGTCTAGATTTACACTATGCTGACAGTGAAACGAGTTTTACAGAGTTCATGCGTATTTAAAAAAAAAAAAAAAATTCGAAACTCTCCCGCGTTCTAGACGACAGGGTATAAATGAAAGGTGCGAGAAATTGAGAAATAGATTACAGTAGGTTGAAAATGTGAAGTTATTATGACATCTGTTACCGAGTCCTGAATTCGGTCTATTTCATTTTACTTGGTTGTAATTCAGAAGTAATATCTTTCTGTTTTTACCACGGAGCCGTGTTGTGCGTTAAACATATATATGCATTATAAATAGTTCACTGTAAATAAGTGGCTTTATTCTTCCGGTATCTGACTGCTCTCTTGTCTTAATCTGGCCCTGGCAACGATGTATACATTTTTGTGATGAATGTTCATAAATTGCTATTTTATAATGATTTTAGCTAAACTGGCATAGTCTAAATACAGAAGACATGGAATCTGGCAAGTAGTCAAGTTAGGACGATTCCATTTGAATGAAAAACTAGCTGTGGAGAAGGGAAAAGAGTGATGAGATTTTGATGCACGCATTTCATAATGTCCATTAAGGTTTTATTAATTTACTAATGGTACCCCCATGGTTCTTCCCGTAGTAAAAAAATTAAAAGGTCATTTGGTTCGCCTGTATATTTACAAATAATGGATGATGAATTTCTCACCAATTTGCTATGTTCATTTGTTCCCATGTGTTACGGTTCCACGTTATGATAACTTGGTAATTTACTCGTCCATCTTATGATAATTTTGTTCTTAAAATTGGAATAGAAAAAAAACAAACTCGAATTTTCGGAAAATCGCTTCGAGGTGTTCAACCCTATGCTACGAACTAATTCTGTGCTTAAATTCATGAAAATCGGCCGAACGGTCTAGGCGCTATGCACGTAACAGACACACAGAGATCCAGAGACACAGACTTTCAGCTTTATTATTAGTAAAGATTGCATTCTCTGAGGTGAAAATGAGTGTTCTAAATCGTCATTCAGAAAATGTTGCATTTTTTTCTTGTACGTCAAACAAAAACAAAACCATGTTTTGAGTTAGACCTGAAAATTCCAATTTTTAGTTGGTAGCCAGTAGCTGGGAGACACTTTTAGTTTAGTAGCCACTTATTTGTCATTTGAAGCCACTTATTCCAAAACTTATTATATTGTTTGTTTTTCACGAAAACGAAAAGGCAGTAACGAGAATGTATGCTGTGCATTATGGAAGGAAATATAGGCTCAAATGCAGGGGCGGACTGATCCGCGGGCCGATGCGCTCTCCCGCCTGTGGCTCTCAAACGTTCTCTGTGCGCATTCGTTTTTTTTTCTGTGGAACTTTTTCTTTTTTTTTTCTTTTTCTTTTTTTTTTTTTTTTTTGCTGCCTTGAACTTGTGCGCCGTCTTTTTTTGTTACGCCATCGAACCTCTGCGCTTCCATTTTTTTTTCCTTTGTGCCCTCAAACTTATGCAACCTAAGTATTTTTTTTTATTGGCTCCCTCAAAATTGTGCGACTTTATTTTTCTTTTATTATTATTGTTATTACGAGAAAGTCACCCGTCAAGATATGACGGGTGAAAATTGCTTCTACTCTTCTACATTTTAACGAAGCAACTGCCTGTTTGGTGATATTTTGACAGTTGAATTTTGACCCTAACTCCAGTGGATGAACCCTAAACTCCAGTAGATAGCGTTCATTGTTGACCACTTTTTCGTTTCTTCACTCTCCTAAAATGAGTCTTACCAGCAAAACAGTTAAGTGACAGGATCCAGTTCAGCCTTGCCAAAATAAAGCATTTCCCTGCATGTCAAACATTACCAAAAAATATTATCAAATTACCATGCCGTGGCACGAGTTTCATTGTTGGTGACGTCAGGAGCGTTACTCGATCATCCGCTATTACATATATGAGGATTATTATTATTTTCGCATTTCTTCTCCCCCCCCCATATATGAATAATGACTTTCCTATTCGTTAGCGATATGGAATACTGTGTGAGAACTTGAGATTATTTTTACTTCTTTACTTCAAAATAGGAATGAATTGTCTTGAAAGAAATAAAAACGAAATCAATAATGTAGAGTGTATCTGAAAAAGCTAGTATGTTGGTAATATTTTACAGTTATTTTAGGAGAATAAAATTAAATAAAGGAGCCGCCCTCGTTTCCACGACTTCCAACTTCGAAATCACGGATACGTAGCGGTAAATCATATTAATCTTTTGAGTCGAAAAAGGTTGACTGCATCCCGAATGTGTTACACATTTAGTGTGATGAAGCAATTTTTCATCTGCGGCAAGCAACTGGGGAAAATTCTTTTCTATTTACCAAAAAATCTTTAATATTTTATTTATTGGATCTTACATGGCCAAATATAACAATTGAAGGGACAGTAATGAATACTCTTCGACTTAGTATTCTAGTTTAAATAAGATTAAGATAGCAAGAAGTTTGAATGCAGTTGAAAATTGAAGCCGACAAAACCCTTGTCAAAGCAAATTTTAAAGCTGTGTAGAAAAAGGGTGGTTTAGGAGATGCGAGACATCAATGACAAAATACCGGTGTTCGGAATTAAAACATTGATTATACACGGGTGCCCCCCCCCCAACCATCAATTTTGAATAATGTATTTAAAAAAAAACTATACTTCAATTTAAGATGTCAAAGAGAGCAAGATTTCGGGAAGTTTTATGAAACTCTGGGAGGGCGAAGTTGAGGAACAATATTTTTTGGTTGGTTTGACATAATGACCTTCAAAATGAGCGAAATGGAATCAGAAGATTATTTTTGCTTTCCAAGAAACTTAGTACACATAACATTACCGTTTTGACCGGTAGCCCTGTATACTCAATAAACAGAGGAACACAGCCGGATCGCTGGCTGGCATCATACTTGTGGTTAGACGACGAGAGACTCCCTAGCTTTCGCTAGTTCCCTGAAAAGCCTTCGGGTGGAGCAGGGCGGGGAGTCTCGATGGGTACCTACCTGAATCCAACTTTTCCGTTCTTAGGTTAAAGACAGAATTGAAAAAAAGAAAAAAAAATATTTTACTCAGTCTGGAATAGCTATAACCGAGCTACAGACAATTAATATCATATAGAAACAGAATATATCTTTACATCGGTAGCGCGGTAGCTGCAAATATTTTAATACACCAACGGGAGGTCCGCAAACATGGTTCATATCGAAAAAGTGAAGATAAAAGCTAGAGTACGAAGCTACAAATAAGCGCCTCAGAATCGGAACCAAAGTAAATTTGCCAGCAAATACCAAACAACTCAGTCACAGCATCCAGGACTGTAATAGCGGTTTTTTTTTGGTGGGAGCACTCATCAATCTGGAATAGCCATAACGGAGCTGCAGGCAAACAACCTCATAAGTTTGCCAGGTGTTCTCATATAAACCCCAAAGTTACCTCTGCCGTGAGCAGGTAGACGGTATTATCTGCAGAAATGGGATATAACTATTGATCAATTTTCCGCTTAAAACTTTATCCACTATCTAAAATATTGCATTTAAAAAGAAGGAAATTATTTCCACTTACAACATGCGCTACTACTAAATTATTGAACTAGTTTAATAAACATTAACATTTACGCATCTGAAGTATTTTTGTAAACTTTTCTGCATGCAGACGCATTTAACGCATTAAATGTTTTAAAAACATGCAATTTCAGGTTATAGTACAGCAACCAGTGTTTATTGCTCGATTTCTTTCTTTTTTTTCCTTCCTCAAGAAGTCATAGACATTTTCAAAGGAGTGAACAATTTTTTTTGGAGTGGTGAAATATACGAAAATAGTGAAGACCATAGAAGCAATCAATTCTAATTTATGCTGGCAATACCAGCAAAGATGAAATGTATATAGCCAAGTCTTTGGCATCAAAAAATTTGACGAAAAATGGGAAAATTGCCAAGACTCCCATCTCCCAATAATCGAAATCTTTCCGAGTCTTGACTATCCCGAAACAACAAAAACTCCACTCAGGGATTTTTGATTTTCATTATGAATCATTATTTCAAGTCGCTTAAATTGCTATTGTAAATAAGTTTATTACAGTGAAACTCGGAACTAGTAATACGAAGTTCAAATGTGTAATTTTTTTTTAAACTGAAACAGAAAGTAAAAATAATTCATTCTTTCTCTTTTTTTTTTTTTTTTTTGTTGTAGCGTGTTCAAGAAAATTTAAAAAAATAAATTAATTTGAATTTTGGTTTCTTGAATTTAATTTTGTTTTCCGCAATCACGAGTGTGTGTATGTAGGCTTGTGTGTTTGTGTCTAGGCATGAGTGTGTGGGTAAGTGTGTGTGCTTATGTATGCGTGTGTTTATGTCTGTGTGCAGACATGAGTGTGTGTATGTGTGTGTGTGTGTAGGATATGGACGCAACCTGGAGACGGTTTTCGCAAGAAGAGCAGCATCGGGAGTTGCCGGTCGACGGTGGTACTGCAGAGGGAGGCGGAGGGAAAATAAAATCATAGGAATTCAAAACAGTCAAATGAGAACAATAAGCAATTTGATTGCTCAAAAAATAAATAAATAAATAAAATATATATATATATATATATATATATATATATATATATATATATTAGGGTTTCCCAAGATATAATGGCGAAAAAAAATTTTGTGAAATCGAATACGCATACCCTCCAAATTTTTTCCTTTTCACCTCAGAAACATGAGAAAAAAGTTTTATTGCAATAAAATAACGGGAACCCGTGCCGACTTGCGGTCAAAGTTGGACTTGAAATCCTGTACAGCGACTACAGTGGAAATATTGCTTACTGTATAATTCCTTACTATACGTGACATCAATTTATTTAAAGCAGATATTTATAACAATACTAGCAAAAATACCCGGCGTTGCCTGGGTCAGTAATAATTATTAGAAAAAATCGTTACTTGCTTTTGTTTTTTGTTTTAAGTAAAAAAATTTAAAACACATCTTTTTGACGTGATTAAAAATCGAGTTTCTTCCTTACCCATAAAACTAAAATAGCAATAAGTATAAAGAACAAAGTAGTATTGATTTAGAAACGAAAGCACTATATTTAAGCATATACAAATTTAAAAAACATGAAATTAATCTTCTCATGTTTAAAAAGATTAATCTGTTGATACTTTTTTTTTAACATGGCGTCTAAAACCTTCTCTGTATGGCTAATTAAGTACGAAGTGATTAAAAAAATGTAGCTGCGCTCGTAATCCCCTTATACTTGCTTTAGTTATTTCGGGAAATTTCAATCATTGTGGCTCTTGGTGCGATTTTACCGAATTTGCGAAAGTCGTTTCGAGGTACCTTCGATGATGCTCCCCCATTCTTTCCTTACTTTGTAAAACGATATGATATTAATTTTCGTTACAGAGATATCGTCGCCAGATGCTGAGACATTTTTGGTCACCATAAAATGGCGCTAAACAGTTTCATCTGAAATGTTACCAAAATAAGTAATAAAATTTGGTGATTGTTTGAAATTGTGCAAAAAGGAAAATTAATGGAAGTTTTTGTGCTGTTTAAGGATTTGCCTAATTTAGTTGCTGGATTATTTAAAACAGTAAAAAAAGTCTTTTGAAAATTCTTTGATTGGCGATATTTTGTTTACATGGTGAAAGCTGAGAAACATTATGACGTAGTCTTCGGCTTCAAAAACAGCAACGTTGAAAAAACTGCCAAATGCATCAGCTACGGAAATCTTTCTGCAAAAATTTTGGCGATCTGCTGGTTGTTTGGATAATGAGTAAGTGTTCAATTAGCATAAATAATAATAAAAACCATTAATTACATTAAAGTTCCGTTTAAATGGAAAATCATCAGCCAAATCATGTATTATTTGCCAATCTTGTGCAAAAATCTTACTTCAAGATTTGACTTGAGAAAAGCCTTGAACAATCACGAAAAGCAAAGAAAGTCAACAATACAACAATTGTCGCTATCGACAGGGAGTTGAGATGATACACTAAATACTGTATTGAGTTGAGGAAAGCCTTCGAACATGGATCTAAAAAGCTCATAACTCGTTTTTTATTCTACTTAGAAATTTCGAACAGGTGCCATCTTCAGCAGAAAAATCAGAGCTTTCGATGGACATATAATGTTAATATGTGCAAGTATTTTTTCATCCCAATATTAGAGAATTTATACAAAAATTGTGTTTTATTGCCCCCCTAAGGGAGTTTTGCCCCCCATAACGGGACGAAAACTACCCTATGTGTTATTCTGATGCATAAGCTATATTATTGTAAAGTTTCATCAAAATCCGTTCAGTAGTTTTTGCGTGAAAGAGTGACAAACATCCATACATCCATCCATACATCCATACATCCATCCATACAGACAAACTTTCGCATATATAATATTAGTAAGATTAGACTACACGAAACATTACTGTACATATTTTTATTTCAATATTTGCTTTTTGCAGTCAGGGTAGAGCTTCTGGTGCTCTTGAACGCAACGTAACACAAATTGTTTTTGTTCCTCATCAGCTGTAAGCAAACCATGAAAGTCCTGCATCATTTTTCCCGCTTTTTCAGCTGCATCGTTTACTGCTTTCAGGGCTGGATTTGGAAGTGTGGAGGCCCCCAGTCAACGAAGGAGTGGAGGCCCCTAATCAGGGTTCGAAAAGATCATCATATTTTCGAAAATATCCGATACTTTGAAATATATCCGAATATTTTGATATACATGTATATATCCGATATTTTCGACCCGTGAAAGTTAGGATATTTTGTAAAATTTTATTTTGGGGTCCATTTTGTTGTGGAGGCATTGGGGCAGTAGCTCCGCCTGCCCTCCCCTAAATCCGGCCCTGACTGCTTTAAACATTGAGACAGCCTTTTTCACATCAAAGAATGAAATATTATTGACCATACCATAAAAGCTGGATGAATTTTTGTAGAGCAGCTTTTGAGATAATTGGGTCCACATTTTCGTACACTTTTTCGAAAAGCATATATCTTTGTTGGGTGCTTTGACTGCCAAAATGCATTGAAGCCATGGTTTCACGTATATTGTTACTACAAACAAGCAGACATCAAACAATGTTTTTTTTTCCTTCGTATCTAATTTTAGTTGTGAACTAAATAGTAATAGTTTTAGGGAGTAAATCGCTCGAGTCGTCCATCGAGCTTGGTGCATGACTCATATCTTATTTTAAATTTATTTTCTGTATTTCCACCTAAAAATATGATAGGCAGTTCTATCAACTCTTGATAGTCATCCCTGACCGTAATATTAGTGAGTTCAGCACGGTAAAAGTCAAGTAAATTTTCCAAGCTAGGGTACAGTTCGGAACAACTTCACAGGTCCTCCATAGCACTGTATTTTAGTGGGATAGATCAGTTCATATATATGATGGCGGCAAGCAAAGGAAAGCATTTCTCTATCATATATTTTCTCAAGAATAGCGCAAGAACCGCTTAAAGGACCTGTTTTGGAAGCTTCAGTATTACAATAAAGAGTTTTGAACTTTGTCTTCGAGATTTCAATCTAAAACTGCCCTTCAAACAGCCTGGTTTTTGTACTTTTCCTGTAGAATTATCCAGTTTAGACTCAGCAATGAGTTGTTTGTCACATCCTTGTGAAATAACTATAGATAAGCGATATTCTTTTGATTTTTGAGCACTCAAAACAGGCAACACTTTCATATCCCAAGGTAAATTCACTACATGTGGTACCTCGTACTGAAAACCAATTCTGATATACTTATTCCAGATCGTATTTTATGCAAATGTTTTCTTCTCTGACAGCTCAAAGTCGATCCCTTTCCTCTTTATCGGCCAGTTTTTTATCCACCTTACCTAAAGTGACCACGTCGGCCAGGCTCTGTTTGGTGTTGCAAGAAAATCCCATCTTCCTCTTTTTTGATTAACCGAAGTGCATCAGCATGTAAATATTGAATAAATTGTTTAAATTACTCTCAAATTCTTGTTGGCGGTGCCTGAATACTTCCTGCAGTTTTTTTTTTTTTTTTTTTTGCATTTTTTTTTTGTAAGTCTCTCCAAATTTGATACAGGTTTTTAAGTTTATTCACACAATTTGGCAACGATTTAGTGGGATTGCGTGCCTTTTCCCAAAAGATGATGCATTCCCAAATGTCGAGATTTGCACTTTTACTGATGGTTAAATTTACTTCTCAAATGTTATAAAACAAAACAGACAGAACTTGTCCGTTAGAGGGAAGTTTCAAACCTGTAATTTGATGCTTTACGACTCCTATTAAAAGTATCTCTTTTTTCAAACTTCGCAATTCCAGTGCCATGTTTTTTTCCCTATGGAGTGACTATACTGCGCTCGCTGACCGGAATGTATCCATACTGACACGTTTGACGGTTTGCAAATTGAGACCAATAAGCCCCCCCCCTCCCCAACATATGTTTTTTTCTGTTTTCATTTGTTTTCTGTGCCCTATTTACAGCTGTTTGCTGTACAGAGCTTCGCAAAGTATCGCGTCACCAGTGTTCGCTTGCTTATGAATACACGTGCTATTTGCACGTTTAGACCTTTAGGCGCAAGTTGGCACGGGTTACCGTGCTTCAAATTGCATGAAACTTTTTTTACAACGGTTTTGATGTAAAAGGAAAAAAATAAGAGGGTATGCGTTTAAAAAAAACGACTTTCATTTTTTTGGGACACCCTAATATATATATATATATATATATATATTAATTTGAATTTTTGGCATCTTGAATTCAAATTATGTTTTTCGCAATCACGAGCGTGTGTGTGTATGAATGCGCGTGTGTATTTGTGGAGGCGCATGTGCGTGTGTGCGTAGGATATGGACGCACCCTGGAGGCGGTTTTCGCAAGAGGAGCAGCATCTTGAGGCCGGTCGACGCGGCGGTGGTGCTGGCAGAGGGTGCTGGTAGGGAAATAAAATCTTAGGAATTCAAAACAGTCAAATGAGAACAATAAGCAATCGTGATTGCTCAATAATTAACACCATCGTCACACTCGGAGCTCTTAACTGGCTCATTTATTTTGAGGGATGGAAACAGCTATGCGTCTCGAAACTGTAGGAGCTCTATGGTGTTGTTCGTTTTGATAACATGAAAGATAAAATAATTCTTCAATAAAAATTCAGAGAAAAATTACCTATTTCGTATTCCATGACTTCCTTGCTGGTATTCAAATAAAACACTGATGTATTAGATAAAAATTTCGTCGGATTTTTGTTGCCACCCAGGTAAAATTTGTTTGTTAAAATGTAAGTTGAAGCTCTATAAATTTAAAGCAAATCAAAGGCTTCTTTAAGAAATAACAACAACGTTGCAAAGCAAAATGGCTTATTGTACGTCTCAGATTTATGGGACCACAAAACCCATTACATCTACAGTGTACTATGGCAGGCGTAGAGTAGGGTGGTTAAAAAAACTTTTTTTCAGCTAGAGTCCAGGCATGAGTCCAGGACACCCTCTATTTTTTTTTTTTTTACACTTACTAATAGTATTATGCTGTAAAAGTTCCATCTTTTTACTTAAATTTTAAGAGGGTGCTCAATGACCCCTTCATTTAACATTAGCCATAGCATAGAAAATGCCAAAAATTTAGAAACGTTTAGTTTCTCCAGCTGTTTTTTTTTTTGTAAATAATTATTTTATAGCAATGTAAATGCATATTATTAGTGTACATTATAATATGTATCATTGTTTTTTTAGTTTAATGTATTTTTTAACCTCCCTCCTCATACGTTTGAAGCTTTGGGAGGCGATTGACCACCCTTTTTCAGTTGAAATAGGAAGCTAAAACTCTTCCAGTATATTACTATCCACAAGTCTAAAAATCTTGAGGGGGTGTCCTGGTATCTAGGAGAAACTTTTTTTTACATGTATTTTTGAACCACCCTAGCGTAAAGCCTATATATATATATATATATATATATATATATATATATATATATATATATATATATGTGTGTGTGTGTGTGTGTGTGTGTGTGTGTGTGTGTGATTATATTTCTATTTTAATAACTTCTACTTTAATTTAAAGAGGGCGCAGTTTTTGTTTTGTTCCATGGAAGGATAATAAAAATGGCAGTTTCGGCTGAAAAACTCAATGATGTTGTGTGGCTTGTTTTTAACACGCTTTTATTTTATTAGCTTCACCTGTATGTATGTATGTATGTATGTATGTATGTATGTATCTTGTAACGGAATCTTACAGCTCAAATTTCGCCCCCTTCCTGCGATCGGATTCTTTTGAAATTTGGCACGCGACCTCAGACCCGATGACAATGCAATATTCTGTAATCAGATTAGTTAATTAACTCTTTTAATTATTAGTTTCCTCCAATTTTAATCAATATTTTGGCATAAATCCAACAATGTGTAAAAGGAAAAAATTAAAAAAATACATTAAAAAATGCTCGCAAAAATTATTTAAAAATATCTACAAAAACCTTTAATTTTTCTACATCAGACAAAATCTGTTCCAATGTTCCAAGGTAATTAGAACATGAAATATAATTGTTTTTAACTAATTTCATGCCAAAATTTAGATGAGCCTTCAATTGGAAATTCATTGCTCATCAGACCATTGTTGAACAAAACTTTTATTCAAATGCATCTCAAATTTTCAAAGTAATCTTATACATATAAAATCTGAGTATCTATCTATCTATCTATGTCCAAGCTTCTTCTCCCGAACGACAGTGAACTGACCATCGAACCAGGTATCGATGGATTCGTAATCCTCCCGTCTTCATGTTTGGCTATTTAACATAATTCTCCGATAATAATTAGCGGAGATATCAATTAAAAACTTTTAATTATGACTCTTAGATTTCAAAATCAAATCACTATTTTTCGAAGGCTTTCCTCCATTCAAATTATTATTCAGTGCTTCAACTCAACTTTCCGGATGAACGCTTTTATTAAAATTTACAGCGTGAAGAAAATCATTGAGATGAAAGATCTGTTGCCATTTCTTTTTCTCGAATATGAACAGGTAAAATTCTTGTTTTTGTTTTGAGGCTTTTCCTGTAATCAGGGGATTTAAATTGTTTACTTTTTTGGGGGGTTTTCCGCAATCTGCCGCAAAACTACACTGCCCTTTTTTTTTTGGTTCAAGCCTGAGTGTTGAACTCGCGTCACTTGACATAACTTTTATTTTCGAGGTGGACCGAGCAAAGCCGGGCGACGCAGCTAGTATAAATATGATTTCCGCAAGCATACTTCGATGACTCACAGTAGCTTCCCATCGGGGTGCCCTTGTCTTAACTTCAAGATATTACCTCGCACTCGTTTTATAAATAATTTCGTCGCATGATAACAACATAAGACTAAAAAACAGAAAAATAAAATAATAGTTAAAAAAACCGAAAAAACACGCTTTCGTAGCAAAATGAACTAAAAAGTGAAAAATAATCTTTGGATGATAGTAGTTGACCAATCACCTAATTTTAATGTAATACAAAAAAGCGTGGGGGGCTTCTTATGAGTTGTCTTGAATTTCTTCCATTTGTTGTCCAAGCAAAAATGTAAATAGACAGCACCCCACGCTTTTTTGTATTACATTAAAATTAGGTGATTGGTCAACTACTATCATCCAAAGATTATTTTTCACTTTTCAGTTCATTTTGCTACGAAAGCGTGTTTTTTTAGCTTTTTCAACTATTATTTAAATACATAAATTAGTTTTTGTGTACGTGGAAATTTTTCCTCTGATGCAACGTACTATATATCTTAATATATAAAAATCTTCTGTGCGGACGTTTGTCACCATAAGGCTTTTAAACGACTGGACCGATTTTAATCAAATTTTTTGTCTGTAATTAACTTGTGGCAAGCATGGTTTCGAAGCGCGATGGATCGAATCGGAAACATTTTTGTCAATTAATTAATTAATTTAAACATTGGATGGTTATGTCTCCCAAATGATAAATATTTATTTTAACCTATTCGCAACTCCAACGAACTATAGGGGGCACTGAAGTCACTGTCTAATGGCGGAATTGAAAACTAAAACAAACGCACATGGTAACGAAAAAAATGCTAAAAGTGTTGTGATTTTTGTTCGTACGTATGATTTTTTCGCTTTATTCTTTTTAAATTAATTTTCAAAGTCTTGTGGATATTCTGGCCCACGTAGAAAGAAATGAGAATTCAAGAAGCATTACTAAACGTCAAAGATTAATGCAAACTACGTAGTTCGTAGTTCTAAGCAGCTATTTCCACGATGTTGAATTCGATATTTATCAATTCTTGATAAAACTAAATAATAATTGTGGCCTGACAAGAATAGCAATTAATGCTAGAAAATTCAATGTGACATTACAAATTGTTATCGAAAGAAGATGATACTTTTTTGCCTTGCTTGGCTAGCGCTTATTTTTTTTCCATTTGTAGCTGAGTTATTTCTCTCGAATTCCCGAATCGGTTCATTTAAAAATTTTCTGTTTCGATTTTTCTAATTTCTGAGTTACGATTTAATTGTGTCATGTTATGCAAATTATCAACAAAATTCTCACGGATATATGGTGGTAGTTTTCTTTTCAGTTGATTGACCATTATTTCCTTTCACTTATCGAATTCTGTAATCTTACTACCATTTTATTCCACTCATGATAAAAATTAAAAATGGTTTAACTAAAAACGCGAAATCTCGCCAAGGCTACTTTGCTCGCACTATACTAATACTATAACCCTAAACAAATTTGGCGAAACCTTTCAGCTGAGAATAAAAGGAATAAAGTAAATTCTTTCTCGGTTATTCATTTTGTTCTACGATAATATATTCAAGAAAATATTTTGCATACTGTCCATTCCAACTAAATGCTGCTGTAAAATATGGTAAGTTTAATTAATTTCAGATTAAAAAAAACCCCATATTCTTACAAATTCATACAAAACAATAAATTTTTTTACCTTGTATAACGTTATCCAAGTTTGTTAATCCAGAATTTTCGCTTTCACCAATTATTAAGGAAATAATGAAAACTAACATTATTTTGAGAAGCTCGAGAATACTACTAAGGGACGAATTAATTTCTGTAGCTGAAAGCAAACTAAGACACATCGATTGCGTTAATAAATACTCAGAACAAACTGCTTGTGTTTACGTCAACTGACAAACGTGGAACGCAACGTGGCAATGCTTAAGTTTCATTTGCAGTTTTGTAAATCACCGCAAGGTAGCGTATTCGAGCGCTGGAGTTCCGAATTGTTGAGCGAGAACTGAAATAAATATTTAACCCGTTGCCAAAGGACAATAAGAAAGTCAGCTCTGCTTTTTGTAATGAAATTTCCTACTGTGATATATGTCAATCAAAAATAGATAAAACGTAGAGAGAGAGAGTGTGAAGCCTTCATTTGTGTGTTAAAGACAACGATTTTAGGTCCCATGATATATTTAAAACTAAAGTACTGGAAGAAATCAGGTAAACGTGTCTTCTTTCGTCGTAGTTGAATCATATGGCCGGATCGGTGCTTTAGGTTTTCTTAAACAAATGATCAAAAACTACCATACCTAGCAACATTTGTTTCTCGGCTCAAATCCATCTGAGTTTCGGCACCAATGGTAAGAACGTTTAAGGATTATCAAACTAATCAGTACATAGATAAAGGAAAAAAAGATAGTGGAATTTAAAGACAAGACAAATTTTATTTTAGTCCAACAGGGCAGCTATGTACACAAAAGATTAGTGCAGGGGAAGATTTTTATCTTCGGTGGAAAGAACAAATTAAGCATCATATGAAGATCGTCCAAGTACGCAAGGAAAAATAGCAAGTGAGACAAATGCTGAGCGAGAGAGCTGGATTTAAAAGTTTTCGTTCAAAAGATCGGACCGCTAATCGGTCGGAGTTCGCTTCGCTTTATGATTGACTAGATTACAGTAACGTGGTGGCTTGGCGACTTTGGTCATAAACAATAGTTACGTGATCATTTTTTTACATTTTAAAGCTACTGTTAATGTAATTTATTGTATTTTTTTGTTTATTTGGCGAAATATTTTAAATCGCAAAGAATTGCTTTTGGTTTTTATAGAGTGTTTAGTCTTTTAGTTGAAGAATGTGTTTATTTTACATCGGGAGGGGGGGGGGTGATTTTCGCTAATTCAGGGAACTGTTTTTACTTTTATCATTTTTTAAACGATATCCTTTCGATTGTTTTATTCTTTTTCAAATGTGGGACGTTGCAGCGGGATTTCCCGTTTGTTCTAGATAGGTAGTTAGTTTTTTACACTTAATATCTGAGGACGATTTTTATCCTTTGAGTATGACTGAAGGAACAAACCATACAATCTATGAAGATCTTTCAAATACGCGAGAAAAAATAGTTAATTAAACAACTGCTCAGTGGGCGTTAGATAAATCAAGTTGTAATAAACACACGCATTCTGACACCAGGCATCTTAAAAACATTTTCCTTTTTATATTTTTTTCAACAAAACGATTCAAACACTTAATAGTTTATTGAAATATTTTAACTTTTCAATTGACAAAGTTTGAACAGAACAACATCTGTTGGGTCCTCTAGTCTTAATATATAAAAATCTTCTGTGCGGACGTTTGTTACCATAAGGCTTTTAAACGGCTGGGCCGATTTTGATCAAATTTTTTGTGTGTGATTAAGTTGTGGCAAGCGTGGTTTCGAAGCCCGATGGATCAAATCGGAAACGTTTTTGTTAATTAATTAATTAATTTAAACATTGGATGATTATATCTCCGAAATAAATATTTAACCCGTTGCCAAAGGACAATAAGAAAGTCAGCTCTGCTTTTTGTAGTGAAATTTCCTACTGTGATATGTCAATGAACGTAAAGAGATAGAGAAAAGTCTTCATTTCTTGAAAGCAACGATTTTTTTTTTTAGTAGTTCCCGTGATATACTATTTCAAAGTTAAGTACTGGAAGAAATCGGGTTTCTTTCTCTAAACAAAAGTACCGTACCTAGCAACATTTGTTTCTCGGCTCACAAACCCATCCGAATTTTGGCACCAATGGCAAGAATACTTCAAGGATTATCAAACTAATCAGTACATTATTAAAGGAAAAGACGGTGGAATTTAAACACGAAAGAAATTTTTATTTTCATCCAGATAAATTACAACAAGGTAGTTCTGTACAGAAAAGATCAGTGCCGTGGAAGAGCTTTATCTTTGGCGGAAAGAACAAATTTGGCAATATATGGAGATCATTCAAGTACGCAGAGAAAGATAGGGGGATATTTCGATAATTGGAAATCTGACACGATCGTCTCATTCTTGGCGTTAATAGTTTTATTTTGGCAACAATGCTGATTTATAGTAACCCTATGTAAATAGATGTTTCCGTTCTCTTTGTTTAACTTTGCAACGAAAAATACCTCTCGCGCAGGCGCTGGAGCCAAAAATTGACGCCAATGAAGAAAGATTGCCAGATTCCCAATCATCGAAATATCCCCAAAGATAGCAAGTGAGAATGCTCAGCGAGAGAGCGGGATTTAGAAGTTTTCGTTCAAAAGATCGGACCGCTAATCGGTTGGAGTTCACTTCGCTCACTGATCGGCTGAATTACAGTAACGTGGTGACTTGGCGACTTTGGCCATAAACAATAGAGCTGCGGGATTATTTTTTTGCATTTTAAAGCTACTGTTAATGTAATTTATTGTATTTTTTGTTCATTTCGCCAAATATTTTAAATTGAGAAGAATTGTTTTTGATTTTTAAAGAGTTTAGTCATGTAAGTTGAAGAATATTAGTTTTATATCGGGAGGGGAGGGGGTGAGTGGTTTTCGCTTATTCAGGGGACTGTTTTTACCTTTATCATTTTTTCAAGTGATATCCTTTCGATTGTTTTATTCTTTTTGATATGGGGGACGTTGCAACGGGATTTGCTGTTTGTCTTAGATGGGTAGTTAGTGCTTTACACTAAATATCTGAGTACGATTTTTATCCTTTGAGTGTGGCTGAAGGAACAAATCATAAATTTTATAAAGATCTTTCAAGTACACGAGAAAAAATAGTTAATAAAACAGCTGCTCAGTGGACATTAGATAAATCAAGATGTAATAAATATGCGCATTCTGACACCAAGCAGCTTAAAACATTTTCTTTTCACTCTTTTTTGTCAACAAAAAAGTTCAAACACTTGGTAGTTTAATGAAATTTTTCAACTTTTCAATTTACAGAATTTGAACAGAACAGCGTCTGTCGGGTCCTCTAGTATATATATATATATATATATATATATATATATATATATATATATATATATATATATATATATATATATATATATATGGGCCTTAGGCAGGCGTATATTACAGAAACTTGCGCCATATTAATCGGTAATATTCATCCAATCACCTTCTTATGGCTCGGATTCTAAAGTTAAAGCTGTAGGTTCTATAGAGGCACTTCGTGCTTGGTCCATTTAATCAGCATAAGTGCACAAGATGGTCGGTTTTTGGGTTACATTCAATTTACCAAGTACAAAGCTCAATGGTTTAGCGAAGTCTAAAAGTAGAGAATAGGCTTGTATCACAGATAAATTTACTTTGATTCTGAATTAGATCTCAAAGTTTTATTACATCCGGATTTCAATAAATTGAATGTAATTTCAATACAAACTAATTGAGTGAAAAAAGTATTTAAATCTTAAAGAATGGTACAAACTTCTCTATGATTGTTAATAGAATGGAGGGTGGAATTTTATAATAACCTGCAATGTGCACAATGCAATAAAATTGACCATGGTTAGAATAAATAAATTTGTATCAGACTGATGGATTTAATTCAAATATAATTCGCAGTTTGAGAACTCAAAATACGCCACCTGGTGGTGATTTAATTTAAAGAGGTAAAACGTTTCAATCATGGACGTACAAAGCAGATGTCTCACTTGAAACAGTACTGGAAGTGACATACTTGTACATATGAAGTCCAAAAAAAAAAAAACGAGCTGATGTGTGCATCACATTACTTACTTCCTCACCAATTTAATGTTATTCCCCATTATCAGCAATTTTAATGTGATTCAGTAGTTAACTCTCTAAATATCCCCAACAATGGCCTAATTGAAACCAGATTTAAAAAAAAAAAAAAAAGAAAAGAAAAGAAAAAAACCGCCAAATTTGTCGCCAAGTTGGAGACAAAACTTGGCGATCGAAAGACTGGCGATATATCGCCAAGTGTCCGCCAAATTATAACACCACTTGAGTTAGCATTGAAATTAACAATGATCCTCCCCCCAAAAGGTGCAAAAGACCCCTTTAGAAACACCCGAATGCAACCAAAAGGGGAGGTGCACAACTAGACCCCACTAGGAGTCTATGTACCAAATTTCAACTTTCTAGGACATACCAGTTAGTTTAGCTCAGCTTGATAACTCAGTTTGAGTTATGCGACATACATACGCGTACATACAGACGTCACGAGAAAACTCGTTGTAACTAACTCGGGAATAGTCAAAATGGGTATTTCGGGCGTCTATACGTTCTTAGGTATATATGCACGTGAGGTCGGTTCGAAAAAAAAAACAACATTCATTCGGGGGGTGAGCAAAATGAAAATTAAGGTCGATTTTTGAGTGAAAATTTTTTTGCGAATACAATACTTCCTTTTTTTTTTGTAAACGGAAGTAAAAAACATCAAAACACTTGAAAGCAAAAGTCCAATTCCTCTGGGGTGGTGTAAGACATCCCACCTCACCAGTTAATTGTTAAATCACCAACACCAGCAGACGATTCGCAACTCCAACGAACTATAGGGGACACTGCAATCACTGTTTAATGGCGGACGAAAAAACTAAAACAAACGCACGTGGTAACGAAGAAAATGCTAAAAGTGTTGTGATTTTTGTTCGTATGTATGATTTTTTCGTTTTATTCTTTTTAAATTAATTTTCAAAGTCTTGTGGATACTTTGGACCACGCAGAAAGAAATGAGAATTCAAGAAGCATTACTAAACGTCAAAGATTAATGCAAACTACGTAGTTCGTAGTTCTAAGCAGCTATTTCCACGATGTTGAATTCGATATTTATCAATTCTTGATAAAACTAAATAATAAGTGTGGCCAGACAAGAATAACAATTAATGCTAGAAAATTCAATATGACATTACAAATTATTATCGAAAGAAGATGATACTTTTTTGGCTTGCTTGGCTAGCGCTTATTGTTTTGCATTTGTACCTGAGTTATTTCTCTCAAATTCCCGAATCGGTTAATTTAAAATTTTTCTGTTTCGATTTTTCTAATTTCTGAGTTACGATTTAATTGTGTCATGTTATGCAAATCATCAACAAAATTCTCACGGATATATGGTGGTAGTTTTCTTTTCAGTTGATTGACCATTATTTCTTTTTACTTATCGAATTCTGTAATCTTACTACCATTTTATTCCACTCATGATAAAAATTAAAATGGTTTAACTAAAAACGCGAAATCTCGCCAAGGCTACTTTGCTCGCACAATACTAAAACTATAACCCTAAACAAATTTGGCGAAACCTTTCAGCAGAGAATAAAAGGAATAAAGTAAATTCTTTCTCGGTTAAACATTTTTCATTTTGTTCTACGATAATATATTCAAGAAAATATTTTGCATACTGTCCATTCCAACTAAATGCTGCTGTAAAATATGGTTAGTTTAATTAATTTAATATTGAAAAAACCCATATTCTTACAAATTCATACAAAACAATAAAATTTTTTACCTTGTATAACGTTATCCAAGTTTGTTAATCCAGAATTTTCGCTTTCACCATTTCTCAATCAACTCATATTTTAGAAGGAAATAATGAAAACTAACATTATTTTGAGAAGCTCGAGAATACTACTAAGGGACGAATTAATTTCTGTAGCTGAAAGCAAACTAAGACACATCGATTGCGTTAATAAATACTCAGAACAAACTGCCTGTGTTTACGTCAGCAGACATACGTGGAACGCAACGTGGCAATGTTTTAGTTTTCCCGGCAGTTTTATAAATCACCGCAAGGTAGCGTATTCGAGCGCTGGAGTTGCGAATAGAAACTTGTTCAGAGAGGTGGTCACGTCTGATTTATATTACTAGGCCACCTGACAGATGTTGCTCCGTTCAAACTTTGTAAATTGAAAAGTTATAAAAAATTTCAATAAACGATCAAGTATAGTATTTGGACCGTTTTGTTGAAAAAAGCTATGTACAAGCAACGATAAAATTAAAATTTTTAAAAAACCCCGACTGAGTCGCAACTGTAGAATCAAGAGGGAAAATTGAAAATTATTTTAAAAGCCTTATATTATTCAAAATCAATGTCAAGTATTTTATTTGCTACTAGTGGTATCCGCACGGCTTCGCCCGTAATAGCAAATTAAAAGGTCTTTTGGTTCGCCTGTATATTTGCAAATGATGTGTAGTGAATTTTCTCGCCAATTGGCTTGTGCCCACGTTACGGTTCCACGTTATGATAATTTCGTATCTCGCCAATTGGCTTGTGCCCATGTTACGGTTCCACGTTATGATAATTTCGTAATTTATTCGTTCATCTTATGATATTTTTTTCTTAAAATTGGAATAGAAAAAGAACAAAATCGAATTTTCGAAAAATCGCTTCGAGGTGCACACCCCCATGCTACATACTAACTTTGTGCCAAATTTCATGAAAATCGGCCGAACGGTCTAGGCGCTATGTGCGTCACAGACATCCTACAGACATCCTACAGATATCCTACAGACATCCAGACATCCAGACATCCTCCGGACAGAGAGACTTTCAGCTTTATTATTAGTAAAGAAGATTAAATAGAAACTGGCAACAGATAAAAATTTTAAATCATTGCGTTTTATTTCTTTGTCGGCCAACAATGAATTCGGTTATCATATCAATCGCGTTAATAAAGTCTTACTACCAAATGGCACGACCTTGAGGTTCACAGACTTGGACGAAATTATAGATACAGGTCAATGCCAACTAGATATGAGCCCAGGTAAAACGGTTTGACCGGCATAACTAGAATTTTGAACTAGCGGCATAAGCCCTAGTTCGGCTGCAACGGGGGACCAAAGTTGATAATTTAAACCGAGAAATGTAATGGAGTTTCCTTTAAAATTACCATTTTTATCGCTTTTTCTGCTATTCTACTGCAGAATGAGCCGTTTGCTTGCTTAACTTTGAATTAATTACAATGAATACTAATTTTTAATATGTGGTTCTCAAATTCAAATTAGCTGCTTCTTTTAATTTCAATAATTTGAATGCCAAAATAACATAGTAACGGGATATTTATCATTTGAAAATGAAACTAATTATTTTTGTTTTATATTAATCATCTGCTAGTAAAAAGTATTTATCGTTTGCTAATAAAAACATTTACTTTAACTGGATAGTTACCGTCTGCTTTCAAAGATATCCCACATTAATAAGCAAAAATGGGAGAAGAGAAAAAGCTCTGATTTATTGCACATGGCACCAAAAAAAAAAAAAAAAAAAAAAAAAAAAAAAAAAAAAAAAAAAAAAGATAGTTTCGACTTTTCAAATAACTTAAATAATGCCCATAAATAAGTTGCAGAGAATCGTTGCAGAGAAACTAAGACGTATGCAGTCAAACCGCTTTACCTGCGCTCATATCTAGTGGAAATGGACCTATAGCTAGAATTTTGTCCAAATCCGTGACCCTCAAGGTCGTGCCGTTTGGTCGTTAGACGTTATTAAAATCTCTTTTAGAAAAACATTATAATTCGAATTCTCTGAAACATGGAAGTTCCAAACACATTCTATCAGACGCGAAAAAAATGACTATTTTGGTACTAAACTTTTCAAATTTTTAACTATGTTTTCACTGCAAAAATCGCGAAAAACCTTTTAGAGGTTTTTAATTAATATCTTCGTTAATTAATGTGATCCAAAGATGCAAAAAAGCTAAGAACACTCTCGCTCAACTCTCCTTTCGAACATTTTTTTCCCCTTTCAAAATCGGTCCATCCGTTTAGGCGCTAGAGTGCCACAGACAGACACACAAATACACAGACACGTGCGTCACAGAGATCCAGACATCCTCCAGACAGAGGGACTTTGAGCTTTATTATTAGTAAAGAAGATAAAGATCAAGATTTTTCCTCGCGTACCCCCCTTGAAAGATCTTTATATACTGCATGGTTTGTTCATTCAGCTACACTAAAGATAATAAAAATCGTCTTGTGATATTTAGTGCACAAAACTAACTACCAAAAATTACTCTTCGTCTCTCCCCACAATGCCAAATTAAAAACCTTCTTTAAATAAATCAATAAATGCATAAACAGTAAACACCCTTTAAAAAACCGAAAAACAATTCTTTGCAATTTAAAAGAATTCCAGTTAAACAAAAGAGACATTAAAGTAGCTTTTTAAATGTAAAATAATCCTGCAACTCTACTGTTTATCATCAAACTCGCCAAGCAACCACGTAATCCAGCCAATTAGCAAGCGAAGCGAACTCAGGTCGATTAGCGGTTCGATCTTTTGAACGAAAATGTTTAAAGGATAATCCTGCTCTCTTGCTGAGCATTTGTTTCACTATCTTTCACTTTCTCTACTTTTTATCTATTCTCAATTGAGACATTAAAGTAGGAAATTTTCACTGCAGAAAGCAGAGCTGAATTTCTTATCGTCCTTCGGCAACGGGTTAAGTATTTACTTCAGTTCTCTCTCACACTAAGCAAAAATACATATTAATCATTTGGGAGATATAACCGTTCAATCTTCTTTACTAATAATAAAGCAGAAAGTCTCTCTGTCCGGAGGATGTCTGTGACGCGCATAGCGCCTAAACCGTTCGTCGTTTTTCATGAAATTTGGCACAAAGTTGGTATGTAGCATGGGTGTGTGCACCTCGAAGCGATTTTTCGAAAATTCGATGTGGTTCTTTTTTTATTGCAATTTTAAGAAAAAAAGTATCATAAATTACGAAATTATCGTAACGTGGAACCGTAACATGGGCACAAGCCAATTGGCGAGATACGAAATTATCATAAGGTGGAACCGTAACGTCGGTACAAGCCAATTGTCGAGAAAATTCACCATACATTATTTGTAAATATATACAAGCGAACCAAAAGACCTTTAATTTTTCTATTACGGGCGAAGCCGTGCGGGTGCCATTAATAATAAAGCTGAAAGTCTCTCTGTCCGGAGGATGTCTGGATATCTGTAGGATGTCTGTGACGCGCATAGCGCCTAGACCGTTCGACCGATTTTCATGAAATTTGGCACAAAGTTAGTTTGTAGCATGGGGGTGTGCACCTCGAAGCGATTTTTCGAAAATTCAATTTTGTTCTTTTTCTATTCCAATTTCAAGAACAAAATTATCATAAGTTCGATGAGTAAATTACGAAATTATCATAACGTGGAACCGTTACATGGGCACAAGCCAATTGGCGAGATACGAAATTATCATAACGTGGAACTGTAACATGGGTACAAGCCAATTGGCGAGAAAATTCACTATACTTTATTTGTAAATATACAGGCGAACCAAAAAACCTTTTAATTTTTCTATTACGGGCAAAGCCTTGCGGGTACCTCTAGTGTTTAAATAAAAAAACAATTAAAAAGACATTTACTACCGGGTCAAATAGTGACGCTAAAACCCATACTCGAATCATTTTAATCACACACAATTTTTTTTTATCAAAATCGGTCCAGCGCACAGTGGGCCAAAAACGCCAAAAAGTGCTTAAAAGTGTTTTTAAACCTCTCTCGCTTGTTTGTTTAGACAGGCATGTTATAATGGATTTTTCTCGATTTGTTTGGGCTCAGGGTCTAAAGTTCGCAGATTCACGCAGCGAATTCTTTTGCAGGGTCTTTCTACAGACCATTTATGACTAATTACCATTAATTTCTAAGAGGACATTTTTTTTTGTAGAGTGTTTTGAAAAAAATAACCTTTAATTCCGAAGTTTTTGGTGCTGATCAAAACCAATTTTTGGTTTGAGAATTCGAGTTTGAGAATTCCCCTGTTGCAACGTTCATGAACATAAAGTGATTGCGAGCGATTAAAATGAAAATTTAAGTTAAATGTGTGTGCGAAAATTAACTTACAAGGTATTTCTTACTACTATTATATATGCGAAAGTTTGTCTGTATGGATGGATGTTTGTTACTCTTTCACGCAAAAACTACTGAATGGATTTTGATGAAACTTTACAATAATATAGCTTATGCATCAGAATAACACATGGGGTAGTTTTTATCCCCTTTTGGGGGTCAAAAAACCCCATCGGGGGAGATAAAACCCAATTTTCGTATAAATTCTCTAATATGGGAATGAAAAATACTTGCACGTATTGACATTATATGTCCATCGAAAGCTCTGATTTTTCTGCTGAAGATGGCACCTGTTCGAAATTTCTAAATAGAATAAAAAACGAGTTATGAGCTTTTTAGTTTCATGTTCGAAGGCTTTCCCCAACTCAATACAGTATTTAGTGTATTATCTCAACTCCCTGTCGATAGCGACAATTGATGTATTGATGACTATTTTTGCTTTTTAATAACAAAACGTAAAATCAAGTGTAACCATGCTTCGTTCATATTTTTTTCAGAAAAGCATCCAAAGTTACGAACGAAACATTTATATCGTTATTCAAATATGTTGTCATCAATGCATACTTTATGTGATAATGAAGAAACTGGGCCTGGTTAAATTTATAGTTGTAGTTGAGTTATGGCTGTGAATGATTTTATCTATCGTTTTTGCGCCAACTTCAAAAATTATGTTTAAAAGCATTATCGATGGTGTTTAAAGAATAAAATTATTTTTCACTTTTAAGAGCAAATTTGAAGTCGGTTCTATTTTTTCTTTTCAAAATTTTTTTATTTCATTCTTTTTAGTGTAAATGTAGGTATTTCAGAAATAGTAAGAAGTTACCATCACGAAACTTCACCTTTTTTTTTTCATAAAAATACTCCATAATAAAAAATAAAAAAAACTATAAACACGCGTTAAACTTTAAGCGATTGGCACTAAAAACTTATCTTTGTTCCTCTTTGGAATTAATGTGTAGTTAATTTAATTATAACCATTTAAGTATTACGTTTTTCCTAACTAATTTACATTTCACAGCATTTAAGTTGCTCATGTGGCAATTCTGTATTTTCTTACTTAGCCCCCATCATTTGTTATTGGCATAGATGATAACGAAAAAAATACTACTGTAGTTCGGAACTCCAGCGCTCGAATACGCTACCTTGCGGTGATTTACAAAACTGCCGATGAAACTAAAACATTGCCACGTTGCGTTCCACGTGTGTCTGTTGACGTAAACACAGGCAGTTTGTTCTGAGTATTTATTAACGCAATCGATGAGTCTTAGTTTGCTTTCAGCTACAGAAATTAATTCGTCCCTTAGTAGTATTCTCGAGCTTCTCAAAATAATGTTAGTTTTCCTTATTTCCTTCTAAAATATGAGTTTATTGAAAATGGTGAAAGCGAAAGCTGGATTAACAAACTTGGATAACGTTATACAAGGTAAAAATTTTTATTGTTTTGTATGAATTTGTAAGAATATGAGTTTTTTTTAATCTTAAATTAATTTAACTAACCATTTTTTACAGCAGCATTTAGTTGAAATGGACGGTATGCAAAATATTTTCTTGAATATATTATCGTAGAACAAAATGAAAAATGTTTCACCGAGAAAGAATTTACTTTATTCCTTTTTATCCTCAGCTGAAAGGTTTCGCCAAATTTGTTTAGGGTTATAGTTTTAGAATTGTGCGAGCAAAGTAGCCTTGGCGAGATTTCGCGTTTTTAGTTAAACCATTTTTAATTTTTATCATGAGTGGAATAAATTGGTAGTAAGATTACAGAATTCGATAAGTAAAAAGAAATAATAGTCAATCAACTGAAAAGAAAACTACCACCATATATCCGTAAGAATTCTGTAGATGATTTGCATAACTTGACATAATTCAGGCCGAGGACTGCTGATGACCTTTGAAAAAAGTGAGAAAGGTGACAAATTTGAAAACAAAGGTGACTAAAAGGTGACAAAAAAGTAACTAAAAGGTGACCAAAAGCAATTTGTTAAGAACTCAAAAAACAGAAAAGGATTATCCCTTTTTACTGACTTTTACCAAAATAGGCCTATATGCTTTTTGTAAAGATTTCTACAGTTTCTCTTTCAATATATGTTTTAATTTTTTCTATTTTCTTCTTCACAATCCTTTCTTTTTTGCTCTTCTTTTTGCTTCTGTTTCAATTCCAAATCCTTTTTCCTTTCACATTCATCCATGTATGTTGTGTAATTTACGTGTGCTTGTTGTGCACATTTAATTATTTCTGGACCAATTGGTAAAGAAAGCAAATGGGAATATTCTTTTACAGCGTCTTTAACTATAAGTATGCTGTTTAAAAATCTTTCAGTCCTTGCTGTCTTATTTTCACCAAAAAGGTGCTTTGAAATAGAAAATAGTCTTTCAATGTCAGCATTACCACGTGATAATGCAAGTGAAGCAGGGTTGGCAAGGTTTTGGACACTATGATAAAAACCATGGTAAAAACCATGGTTTTTACCGTCCTGTCCAAAACCCTAGTGTCCAAAACTATATTTTAAGAAAAATAGTATTGTGTGAGAAAACATCAAAAAACAGAATAAAATGTATCAAAGTAATGTTTTATATTGAACATTTATTCAATGAGAACATTCAACTTACTTATGCAGCTGATTTTAATCTAGTCGCATAGGAGTTGAATTCTTGATAAAAATTTCAATTTTTATGCATAAGTTTATTTATTTTTGATAATAGGAACAAAATTTCCCTATATTTATGCATGTGTGCAAATGAAAGCAGGGTTGGCAAGGTTTTTACCATCCTGTTCAAAACCCTTGTGTCCGAAAATGTTCAAAACTATTTTGTGAGAAAATATCAAAAACAGAACAAAAAAGTGTCAAAATTATTTTATTGACTATTTAATATATTTATTCAATGTGAACATTCAGGTATAAATATATATGTAACTTATTTATGCAGCTAATTTTAATCTAGTTAAGTGGAAATTATTAAATTCTTCATTAAAAATTTCAATTTGTATGCAGGAGTTTTTTTTTTGCATAAACTAAATTTTTTGATATTTATGCATGTGTGCAAAAGAAAGTGTTCAAAATATAGTGCAATAATTGACTTAAATGCAATAAATTACAATTTTTTTAGTTACAGAATGTATATTAAAAACGTAAACTAAAAAAAGAATAGCACAAGTTTTATAATATAAGTGTTTAATCATCAATTTCTTGTTCTTTAATCTAAGATTTAAAAATGATTTTTGTTAAAAAATCATGTAAAACTTATTTGCAAAAACCATTTTAAAAATTTAGCTCTTTTCTTGCACCTAAATATTGTACATTTAATAATATTCCTTTGTGTTATGAATGGAACTGAAATTAGTTGTCTTGGTATTGTTGTGAATTTCCTTTCAAAACTCTACCAACTGTTAAATAAGTTTTTGTGAAAAAGTTATTGGCAATTTTTTTTTAGTAAAATGTTTTTTAACTGAACATTTTGAAGAAAAATATTATTAAATACAGATTAATCAAACCTCATTAATATCTTTATTTATGCATCATGAATACTGCAGTGAAAACGAATTGATTAGATTACACCCCTTTAACTTTAACATAGTTTTGGAAAGTTTAAGGCAGTTTCGGACACTTTTGAACAGTTTTAGACGGTAAAAACCACCTGTCCTGTCCTAAACCAGTTTTGGACAGTCCAAAACCCAACCCTGAAGTGAAGTTTTTATCACCTTAGAAACATTAGATTATTGGAAGTTGAGTCGTTTTTTGAAATGTGCTGCTGCCAGTAGATATCAATGGTTTTGTTTTCGGATGCTTCATCATCTTTTTCCAGCTGCAAAAGTTTCCATTCATCTTGCAACTTATCGAGTGGAACATTAAAAGGCATGATTTTGGCAACCTTTATCAAATCCTTACAGCTTCTAGATTTACTTCTCTCTTTTGGATCCAAAAATTTAAAACTTTTCAGTAACCCGTTTGATGTGCAACTTTTTTCTATTACATACTTGCATGCAGTCACACAATGCTTTTTAACAGCTCTTAAAAACATAACCTTTTCATTTTCTTTCAGTTTTGACAGTTCATCTGTCACCTCTCCACTAACAACGAGATCTTTAAGAGGTAGTCTGTTACCAACTGCAAACAGTTCATCCGTGTCTACGTTTAAAAAATCAACTCACTTTACGACAGAGGCTGAGGGGGGGGGGCATATTTAAGGCTATTTTTTAATTAATTTCACTGTTAAAGCTATCATTCAGATACTTTTCAAAGGTTTAATTATTTAAAAAAAAATCCTAAGACGCATTTCAAGAAAGGTGAGAAAGGTGACAAAGGTTGCAAAAGGTGACTAAAAGTAACCAAATTTTCAAAAGGTGACTAAAGGTGAGAAAAGTGACTGACTCCTCGGCCTGACATAATTAAATCGTAACTCAGAAATTAGAAAAATCGAAACAGAAAAATTTTAAATTAACCGATTCGGGAGTTCGAGAGAAATAACTCAGCAACAAATGCAAAACAATAAGCGCTAGCCAAGCAAGGCAAAGAAGTATCATCTTCTTTCGACGTAGTTTGCATTAATCTTTGACGTTTAGTAATGCTTCTTGAATTCTCATTTCTTTCTACGTGGGCCAGAATATCCACAAGACTTTGAAAATTAATTTAAAAAGAATAAAGCGAAAAATATCATACATACGAACAAAAATCACAACACTTTTAGCATTTTCTTCGTTACCACATGCGTTTGTTTTAGTTTTTAAGTCGGCCATTAGACAGTGACTGCAGTGCCCCCTATAGTTCGATGGAGTTGCGAGTTGAGGCAAACCCAATGGTAGCATTGTGAAGGCTAAGCAGATCCTAATCACTGCATCACCTCGCTTCCAGGTTAGGTTTACCCCCACTATGGAGCAATAGCACTGAAGAATGGAAGATTTCGATAATTCACATATTTTTACTTTAAATTAGCAAGGTTACCAAAATAAAATTATTTACGCCAAAAATGAGACGACAGCGCCAAATTCCCGATTATTATCGAAATATCCCCCTGAAGAAACTTGATGGTTGCTTCAGAGAAGCCATTCAAAATTATCATTACAATTACTATTAATGTTCTGTCGTATGGCACCAAACTTTCATAACAATGGGTTTTAAATTTAATCATTTAATAGGAAAATTGCATGAAATTTATGGTTTTTTGCCCATAATTTTTTTTCTAAAGGACAAATATGGTCAAGCAAAGCAATGGGACCTAAGTTGAGCCATCCCCTATCTATTAAAAAAAGAATCATCAAAATCGGTTCACTAGGTGAGACGCTGTGAGTGGACAAACAAACAAAAAAAACGGTATGAACTGATAACCGCCTCCTTTTTGAAGTCGGTTATTAGAAAAATAGAAGATGAAATTAAACAAAATGACATTTTAAAAACTTATTCGATAGTCAAAGTTATGAAAACGTAGTCGGGACGAGTGTTCAAAAATCTTGGCGCTACAACCATTACAAAGTTGAATTAAATGTAAAAATTTCCCAAAATTAATTTTGGTAAAAGATCATTAAATACTATGTATAAGATATTGAAGTTAAAATTAATCCATCAAATTAGTGAAACAACACGCTCAAATAACATTAAAACTACTATTAAAATATGATTTAATCGGCCAAATCTTTTTTTTTTTTTTTTTTGTCTCCAGTCTCACCAGGTGACTACGTTAGCGCGTTGGTGAATTATTTTTAATTTTTATGAAACTTTTAATTTTCTTTGTTATTTTTTTTTTTGTGTGTGTGTTTTTAAGAATTAATGATACTAATTAGGATTTTGTGGAATTAATGTCCCCATTTTAATGGCGACAATGAAGAATATTGTTCTTTCTTCTTTTTTTTTTTTATTTGTTTTTCCTGCTATCGGACCCGTAATGATGAAGATTTTTGGAATTAATCATGACAGAGATCTTCAGAAGGAGATGTTATTTGAAAACGCTGATATCATCATTCTAATAGAGACTTTAGGGAATGTTTCTCTTTCCGAAATGAGAAGTTTTTTGTACTATTGTCTTCATTTAAATGGAAACTTAAAAACTTTTGTGCTTACTCTGATTTTAATAATATTTTTACACTGAACTTTTTGGTATTTTAATCAGGATCATTTACGTTTATTTAGAAACAGTTGATTTCCTTCTGATGGGGATTTTAAAGGTTTGATGTTCTAACACTCTCTAAAAGCACATTATTAGAATCAGGATTTGTAGTAACTGTTAACCCTATTTTGGGACGATTTCTCCGGTTTTAGCTAGCCGGTGTAGCGCTGGACATCATGTGACGGAGATCGGGATTATTAGGGAAATGTTTGACTTTATTTTGTTTGAATTGTTGACCTCATTTGAATTGGAATTTGATTTAACCAAACTGACTTCTTTACAACTCCTGAACGTTTTCTGATTTGTGTTGTGTCATTATTTGGGTGTCTTCCCAGTTTCGCCGACATTTCATTTACCACCCCCCCCCCCCCCTCATTTCTGATTTCCAACTTTAATCATACCTTTTGATGTATCAAAGGGGAGAGGGCAATTTGAAATGTCGATAAAACTGGGGACAAACCATTTTTTGGTAACTATTTGACCTCTGCCTGTGTTGACCATTAACTAGAATTGATTAAAAAAAAAAAAAACTACATCAACGTGAGCGTAGCCGCGGGTAAAAGCTAGTATACAACAATTCCTTTACCTCGTACAAGGAAACAAAAATGGATTAATATAATCCAATGCTACTTTCAATAATTATTTTCAATTCAACAAAATGTAAGTTAAAAAATACATCAGAAAGAAAACTAAAAAAGTGTTTTCAGAGAAACAGTTGGTGTGGAGTCGTAGTCCAAATGTTACAGCATGAAAGAATATTTTTCTTAACTATTAAAATTTACAAACCACATGCAATTTTGAATGAAGAAAATGGACACACTCATCACTCTAAACTTGATAATTAATAAAATTATTTATTTTTATTGGTTAAACATTTCTAACTCATCAAAATAAAACCATCATACTAATGAATTAATAAAAACATTTGCCAAAATAGCATAAAAAATTTAACATTTGATACAACCCCTAAAAATAAAATAACGAAGTTTTCACAGAGACAGATAACACACATTTGAAACAACATAATACCTTGAGCAAATAAAACTTTTACAACCATGCTTGTTATAAAATAGCAGTGGCATGTGATTTATTTTTTCATTAGTGGGTTCTAACCAGCTTATTATTGTTATTATTATTTTACTAATGCAGTAATTATTTCAAAAATTATCTATTAGATGTCCAAATCTTCGGTATCAGAAAAGCATCAGCATCAAATTCCCTTTTCAATGCACATAAATACAACCTCAGATAATAAAGTTCGGTGAACAGTCCTGTTACATTAAGGTAGATGAAATAACAATGAAAGTTACCTTACTATCCTTTGAAGTAGTCACCTCCTATAATTATGCACCGCTGAGATCTGTTATACATGTACTGGCAATTTTGCAAGAAGTCTTCTTTTGGGATGAAGTTCAAAAGTCTCATGACGTTTCATTGGATGTCAGGAATATCGTCGAACCTCTTTCCTTTCAAAGCGAGTTTTATTCGTGGAAATAGGAAGAAGTCTGGAAGATTGAGAACTGGCGACAATAGTGGATGTTTAGTTTGCACCACCTCCTTTTTTGCCAGCAGGAGCTTTGAATTGATCTTTTGTTCATCCATTTTCCTGTTCTCAGTTAAGAACCAACGCGCTAAACAAGCACTTTGTAAAACAAATCTTACACGGAACACAATAACGCTCAACTGAACAACAGTGGGAGCAGATGGACCCCCAGTTTGGACGTTCTGACTTCATTCATTGAACTTTACTTTCAGAGGTTGTATAATGTTTTTACCAACTCAAAAAAAAAAAAAAAGTGAAGATTTTGAAGCACTTAAAGCATGAGGGTCACATTTTTATTCAAATTGTTAGCTTCATATATACTTCTAAATATGTAGAAATTTCAGCAAATGAATAGCATTTCATTTACATGTTAATTGATTAACTCTTTGGTTAAATTGTAAACAATTTTCGGAATGTTTTGGCAAGTCATAAGTTTAATATAAAAGGATCCACCTATAGCGAACCCACATTTAGCAAGATTCTGGACTTAATTAAGAACAGAGTCTTTTGTTTAGTATGATGAACAGTTAGTATATAATTGGTGTGTATTCTTTAGAGAGCACTTTCATTACTTTCCTCAAATTTGCCTACAAAGGAAAATTATTTTTGAAAGTTTTAAATAAGGATAGAAATTATGAAAAAGTTTTAAAAATTTTGAAAAATATTAGCATTTTTAATTGTTACTTTGAACATCCAGGTACCGTATTACCCCCCATTATCCGGCATGCCAGAAAAAAAGCGAGGTTCACCAGCATGCCGGATGATTCGAGGTTTATTTTGCAACAAAAGAAAAGTAAATTTCCCCATTCAGTTAAAATCAGAATCAAACCACTGTAAGGAAAAAAAAATAAATAGATCCTAAAAGTAACCTTTTTTCAAAAAAAAAAAAAAAAAATGTGTAATGCATTTTTGCATTATGTGCTTGTTATTTATGGTAGTTTACTATTGGGTTTAATTATATGCTAATAAAGCAATCAAATCAGAAACAATCATCGTTACTGCGATTTGTTCATAATTTTTTGAACTAAATTATTTGAGGTTCTTTTTAGAGAAGTAAGTTTAATTTTTATTTATTGAATAGCTATGGTAAATTCTTGAGCACTGGTTTAGCGGTAACTTACTGCTAAATGCTTGCTTACTTAGTTTTAATGTAATTTTTATAAAATTATTTGTTATTAAACAATATTTTTCTTGTTAAAATACAAATGACATTGTTAGTAAATATTTTAAAAAATTAAAACTGTTTATCAATAAATCAGATATGTATAGAAGTAATGGTCATTTTTAAGCTGAACATATATTTTTTATGTTATTAATTTTTTTTCCTAACCTCGATATTTCCGGCATGCCAGAAAGGACCAGGCAAGTGTTATTGAAAATCTGGTGACCCCTGAATTTTGTGGCATGTCGGATAATGCGGGATAATATGATATATTGAACTCAAAATCCAGGTTTCTCCAGCTTTTCAGAGCAGCAAGAATCAACATTTTATGACAGAATAGTAAGTGTGACACAATCCTGACTCCAAAATTGCTTCAAGAGAGCTAGATTGATAGGCAGAAGGGATTGTGACTCGTAAATAAAGAGAAATTTCCAATCACTGTCAGATTACAACAAAAGAACATTGAGAATTTTCAAGATGCTTTAAACATCTAAGGATTCAGTGGCGGATTTACCACATCGCAAATGTTGCAACTGCCCCATGGCATTGGGGTCCCGAAGGGGATCCAAAAAGGCACATGAACAACATTTTCAGGACTTTTCCGTTAAAGGTACATCACTTAGTGCATTTTTAATTTTTGGTGATTTCAATTTATTTATTGCTATTGCAAACTTTGATTTCTAAATGCTGGTTGCTATATACTTGTAGACCCAGTAGCAAAAGTTCTTTCAGCACTCTGTGAAACCAGATTAAAAAAACCAAAAACAATCTACATGAAAGCCGACTTCATTAAGAAATAAAGTAAAATATAAAGCAGTATTGAAAAATGCTTAAAAATAAGATGCTAAACTTGACAGATAGCACATGTGGATTAGTATCCCATTAAATACGGTACAAATCCTCGCTCACTAAAATTCAAGATTTTTTCCTTTCAAAATTTTAGGTTCTTTTCTGTCCCCTACTAAGAAATAATCTGAAGACATTTTCAAGAATCCATGACATATGTCAGGCGGTCTCTGCTGCCAAACTTGTAGATACAGTAGAGTCTCAATGATCCTAGGTTATTGGGGGTCACCTCAGATTACTGTAAACTCGAACTATCCGGATAATTCTTTCAGATTAAAAATGTACACTATTCGAATGACATAAGGAGGAGCACCTTCTACTGCCTTGTAAAAAGCAAAGGAACTATTGTCTTCAAAAAAAATTTATCACTCAAATCTCAACATTAATTTCCTCTTAATTGTGTCTAAACGAATTTTAACTTAAGTTTTTCTCGATATTCGTATGTGTGCAAGGCAACCAAAATGTGCATTTTGGCTGTGATCAAATCCATTTTGACGAGTTTTGTCATGATGACTGTATCAATGTGCGTGCATGGATTTGTATGTAACACAAAAATGGTTAGCTGAAGTAAGGTTTAAATACCGTATATGCAACTCACATAGAGTCAAGTTGTGCACCTCCTTTTTTGATTACGATCGGATATTCCAAAAGGAATGTTAAAATGTTCTTTGTCGCAAATCAAATTCAATTTTATGTATCTAGAGCTTATGTCCGAGGCATCTCTTCTTGCAGTCTATGAATATTTCGTGCCACCTACGGAGTGTTGTTGAAACCAACCTCTTAATGTATTTTTATTATTTACTAGGCGTATTAAATAAGTTTTACAGTAGCAAGCTATTTCCGTTTTCAGATTTTAATAAAAATCAAATTCTTAGCTACTAAAAAAATTTATTTAAAATATAAATAAAGCACCGCGGATTAAGCGGAATCTCAAACTTTCAAGACTTGGATTTTCGAGACTCTACTGTATTAAGATAAATAAATACCTTTGTGCTGAATAGTAAAGTCAGAACAAACAACGTAAGTAGAAGCACAAATTTGTAAATTACAGCAGACACGTGTTTCGGCGTTACAGGGAACGCCTATTTCAATGCAAAAAATAATGAGCTTATGGATGAAAAGACATCCGACAAAAGCGTCGGATGTCTTTTCATCCATAAGCTCATTATTTTTTGCATTGAAATAGGCGTTCCCTGTAACGCCGAAACACGTGTCTGCTGTAATTTACAAATTTGTGCTTCTACTTACGTTGTTTGTTCTGACTTTTCTACTGTATTACTTTAAGCAATTTTTCCATTGTCAAGGTATAAAGTAAACAAGTCCCCAAACCAATTGACATACCTTTAATGGAAGAGTACTCCTTTTTCCATAGTTTGGGTTCATCGCTAGAGGGCCCATTAAAATGCATTGCGAGGAGCCTGTAAATGAACCACTTTATGGATGCAGTGATATTGGATAACTGTTGGGCACACTCTACTGAGAATATCCAATAGAAGGTAAGTAGTAAAAGCAAGTGATTGCAGTGACTTGGAAGAAAAAACGTCATAAAACACTGACACTTGTTCTGAAGAATCTTCAATAATATTTTGAACCAATGGGAAACAGTAATGATGAAACAGTCAAGTATTTAAGTGTTTTACGAAGACATTAAATGAATGCTTTGTGATGTTTAACTTCAGATTTGTTACTTTCCACCAAAAATCACCAAGAGCAATTTACACCTACATTACTTAAATTTACCATTTTAAAGTTTTGGTACTAAACTTGATTTTGAATTTAACGAGCATTTTTTTGCATCCAAAGCTTCCTGTTTAATGCAGGCCCTACAGTAATTTCATAAATATTAAATGAACAATATTGAATGTAAAATTGAATGATATTCTGTTAGGAAGTAAAAAAGAAAAATTAAATAAATAAATTTCAAATTTTAAATGTAACAATCAATGCAAAATTAAACTGAAAAATATATACAAACAGAAAAACTTAAAAATGTATACCACATTATTTTTAAAATGAGCAAACAATGTTGCTAGTGTCATATAATAATACACTAAAAATATCTTCTGAAAGAAATTAAATATTTAAATTTCTGATGCAAATAAATAATTTTAATGAGCTTGAGAACAACTTCTTAAACAGCATTTAACTCAATATGAAATGAAACTATTAAAAGCAATCTTCAACCATATCTGCAGCATAACATTTAATAAATTACGTCCCTAAACTCATGATTGACACAAAAAATAGTTTACAAATAATTCATTCCTATAAATATTTCTTATATCAGTTTTTTCCATCACAATTAATGAAAGTACAATAAGTGAACCAGAGTAATTTATGCAAATTTTTTGTGGCAAGCATGTTCTTTGATAGGCACAAGAACGTTGTTATGAATGTACGCATCACAGGCATAGCACCAAACAGACAAATCTGAATAGCTCAGGGTAAGATAATGTTGCATGTCCATGCCATGCTGAAGCATGTGCTGATTTATAAACCTCCCACAATATACCTGATAACAATGTAGACACACCCAATTTTCGGTAGGATCGTTGCAAGCTTGGCATGGCGAATAAGGGTTTAATCCCTCAGCAGGTATTTGCTGCAGCAGTTCCAAGTGAGGGCAATATTCAAGTGGTGTGACACAATAGAATGTTTCTCCGCCAGATATTCCTACAGCTCCATCACAATCATTCATGCAAAAGCTGCCAGATTCTTCTCGTCTAGGGATGGCGACTGGGTCACTGGTTCTCAAGGGCTTATTACGATTGAAATCGTTAAAATTAATATCCTCTGACATGCTCATGCTAGTCACATCAGGCACTTCCACATCAAATTTCAAACTCTTCCAGTACTTCTTGTGAGTTTTCACAACGCTTTGTATTGTTTTCATAGCATTCAGTGTGGGTTTCATTGGTTTGTGAGGCATAGGGAATTCATTCAGCAAGGAGCCGATACAATAAATAGCCGCATCAGATGTGTTCGGTATGTTGTAACCGCCTTCTAAGGCCAAAACAATTTTGCCGTTGCATAACCCACTCAGCAATTTTGTCATGATGCCAAAACATGGTGGAGTGACGAAGCAGCCTCCCAAAGGATCATCGTGAATGGCGTCAAAACCTGCCGAAACCAGGACAAAATCAGGACTGAATTCGTAAGCAACAGGAAGGACTATGTGAAAGAAAGCTGCTAGATAATCCCCGTCACCGGCAACATAGCTGAAAGGTATATTTATATTGTATCCTTCTCCTTGGCCATGTCCGACAGCGGTATGATCCGCTTCTGGAGATCCGGGGAAAAAATCCCCATCGTACAAATGCAAAGATACGTATAAAACATTACCGTCTTCATAAAAAATACGCTGTGTGCCATTCCCGTGATGTATATCCCAATCCAATATGAGAATTTTCTGCATATTATGATGAGTTTGAAGATATCTGGCAGCAACGGCAACATTGTTGAAAATACAGAAGCCGCATGCTGTTTTGGCATCGGCATGATGACCTGGGGGTCTAATTAATGCAAATCCATTCACACATGCCCTCTGCGCAACAGCATCAACAGCTTGCAGCAAGCTTCCACAAGCAGATGTTGCCGACTCGTACGTTTCGTGACAGATATAGACCGAATCTAGCTCAGTTTCTACTTTTGCAATGTCTCTGTACGACATGGTTGATGTAGACTTGATATAATTAATATAATTAATGTCATGGACTAATGCAAGCTCGGCTTCGGAAGCTACACGAGATTCAAGTAACAGGCACTTAGATAAAAGCCCACTGGCATGCAACTTTTCATAAATTTTTATAACGCGGTCGGCTTTCTCTGGATGGTTCTTTTCCCTCTTGTTAACATGCTGATTGATCTTAGGGTCGAATATCAAGCAAGTTCGGTGAGAAGGAACGGACAGGTCAGTCTTCATAATCAAATTCTGAATTTCGGAGGTGAACATGTTTACAACGTTAGGATCCTGAACGGGATAGTATCCCTGGGTGGGAAAAGTGACCAAGCCAGCAAGTGGATTTCCGGCATATTTAGGGCAGACGACGTGTTTGACGCTGTCATCATCATCGTAAGAGCTATCGTAAACATTTTGGATTCTGATGCTCTCCCAGAAAGGTCTGTGCACCGATATCACATTTAAAATAGTTTCTACGCAGCTTTCAGAAATGTCAGAGCATTTGGGAATGGGAGGACATGGATACCCCAACAAGCCTCTCAAAGTCAATGCCACGCTTTCGGAGAGTGACGGTAAACAATATCCACCTTCTAAAATAACACAGATCCGCCCATTAGCCAGACTAGATACGGAATTCAGAAAGTGAGGATATGTCTGAGGAGTCACTGTCATTTCTCCTTCTGGGCAACCAATGGCTGCATCAAAACCAGCTGATATGATAACCAACTCCGGACAAAATTCATATGCAATAGGTAATAAGACATTGTTGAATATTGATAAATATTCTGCGCTGCCTTGTTTAGTAGCATTTAATGGTACATTAATATTGAAGCCAGGCGCTATATTGCTGCCAGTAAAATCAAAGTTGGATTCTCGTAAATGTGGCCAAAATTCCCCATGTTCATATCTATGTATGGAAAAGTAAAGAACTCTAGGATCATCATAGAAACTTTGCTGTGTGGCTTGACCATGGTGTACATCCCAGTCAATAATCAATATTTTCTTTATATCAAATTCTTTAAGAGCATATTTTGCTGCAATAGCGACATTATTAAAAAAGCAGAACCCACACGCTTGCTGCTCCATGGCATGATGTCCCGGTGGCCTCACAACTGCTAAGCCATTCCTTACAGTGCCTTTCAACACGTTTGAAACCAATTCAATTGCTGAACCAGCGGCCAACAACGCTGCATCGTATGTTTTGGGGTGAAAGTAGACAGAATCGTATTTAGATGATAGTTTTTCTAGCTCAGACACACTATTTAAGGTTTTGGAATTCTTAATTTCATCGATGTAGTTCTTTGAGTGGTTCAAACACAACTCGTCTTCAGTTGCACATCGAGAAGGTAATATGTGGCAATTTTCTATTAGATTATATTCTTTACATCTTTGCAACGATAGCATGTAACGTTCCGGCCTCTCAATATGTGCCGGATCCCACAAACATGAATGTTCGATCATTCGGTCATCGTATACGAGGCCGGTTTTCCGGCTCGAGTCAATTAACCCCTGAACTGACAGCTTTGATAAAGCATCAGAAATATCCGACATATTTTTTGTTATGAATTTTCAAGTTTGATCGCTTCGAAATAATTAAAAACTCAATTCAGATCGAAGTGACATAAGAAGAGAACTCGTGATAAAAACACTGCACGAGTTTTACACGAAAATTAAGCGGTGTTGAGGTTACTTAATTTTATGAATATTAATCGAAAATATCATATGTATCAATCCCTCAAACTATATTTGCTTGCAACTCCCTCCATACACAGCCGATAAGAAAGCAGAAAGAGAAAGTAAACAACAATAACAGAACTTTGAGAAACGGTTACAGTCTTTTTGTTAAGCTGCGTTCGGAAACAGTTCGCCGGTTACACGAGTAGGAGGTGAATCAGTAGGAGGTAGAGTCCCTGTAGGAGGTGAGGTACTTATTTTGAAATTTTTCAAACGGGCGAGGGGGGCAAAGGATATATACTCAATACAAAGTACATCGAAATTAATCATAAACCACTCCCACTTACATGCATATGCATTAGTTTCTTAGTACCCAGTTCTGACATCATGCCTTTACTTACAACGTAGAAATAAAACCGTATTCGCAACTCCAGAGCTCGAATACGTTACCTTGTGGTGATTAACATTATTGAAGAAAGAGGAAAAACATTACATTCCACGTGTTTTTTTAGGGGGTAAATTACAGAGGCTTCAGACAGTTTATGGTGCAATGTAATTTCAGAAGAATAGAAAAGAAAGTTTCCCACAAACACGATGAAAAATTACTGTCATTCACTAAGCGTAAAAGCAAGTTATGAGTTACGGCATTTGTTTGTTTTACCCTTTTCATCCGCCATTAGACAGTAGCTGCTCAAACAACTTTTTGCCCCATTCCTCATCTCAAAAGTGGAGATGTTGCGCCTGCGATGCTAGATAGTAAAAATAGTCAACGATTTTGCAGCTCAATGCCAGAGTAGACATTTTCAGGGGGGGGGGAGAGAGAAGTTGAGAGACCTTTTCATATCATTTGTTGAGCATCGGGGCATTTGAGGGGTCTAAGGACCTTTAATCTTCAGAATTTTCGATTTTCTGGAAAAAATATATGTTATGCATAATTTTATTCTGAACAATTTGATACCTTATTTATTACCATACGCCAAAAACTTTTCGAGTTATTGTAAAAATGCGTAAACTTTCCCCGTAGAGATTTATGTTAACAGCAGCTGTTTAAGCCTCTTTTTCTCAGGTGTCGATTTCTTCGGTTTTCTCGTTTTGCGCGCATGATATTTCAGAAAGTTTTTTATATATTTCCGTAAAACTTTTCATGCGTGTTTGTCTGATACATTTTAACGATCTGAACCTAAATTTCAACTAAAAAGTTAAAGTTAATATTTAAAAATAAATATTTTTTTACCCAAAATTTTGGAAATTTTCGATATTAACTTACCAAATTTCAAAACAATAAATAAATAATTTTAAAAAAATAAATAAATTTAGGTTCAGGTCACAAATATAAACTAGATAAACATACATTAAAAGTTTTACGGATATATATAAGAAACTTTCTGAGATATCATGCACGCAAAACGAGAAAACCGAAGAAACCGGCACCTGAGAAAAAGAGGCTTAAACAGCTACTGTTAACATAAATCTCTATGGGGAAAGTTTAGGCATTTTTACAATAACTCGAAAAGTTTTTGGCGTATAGTAATAAATAAGGTATCAAATTGTTTAGAATTAAACTGTGCACAACATATATTTTTTCCAGAAAGTCGAAAATTTTGAAGTTTAAAGGTCCTTAGACCCCTTGAGAGGCGAGAGCCGACATCCTTTTGGGCGGGGATAGCCATCCCCCAAAGAGCAAGAAAGCACCCCCTCGAAATTGGGAGCCCCCCCTCATAAGAAAAGAATTCCCTTTAAAACCTTTCCCCCTTAAAAATTTCTATTGTGCAGCCTGGGGAAGGCAGGCCTGTCATCACAGACGGATTTCAACTATCAACTATCAAAGGACATTGTGACCGAGCATATTTAACGTCGCCCAGTCACCATTAATGATGACGGTGGATCTTCAACCAGCGAGGATCGAACCTGAGACCCTCCGGCCCCAAGTCAAATGCCTTACCGATCAGAAGGTAGGGGCCGATTACCACCACGGCCCCGCAGACGGTTTTAGGTCGATAATTTTGAGGGTGCAACAATAACAGCGATCTGGGAGGGGGGGGGGGGGTATTCCGGGAATAACAAGGCAGTGGCGAAATCAGAAAATAATTTTCGGGCGGGGGCGCACTTTTAAGTCTAAAAAACGCGATATAAACCATAGTTAGTAACATTAAGGGATCGGCATTTCGTAACATTTAAAACTGCAGAAAAAGTCTTAAACGAAAGTCGATGTTGTTAGAAGCAAAGGGTGAATCCAGCTTTTGGTATGGAAGGGGATTCCCGCCCCGCAGTTTTTCAGTTCTTGGTGATATTTTAGGGGCAAGAAAGGTACGTGGGGCTCCAAAGCTATTTTTAGAAATTTAAGTCTTATAAAGGTGATTATAGTCCATATTTATAGTTTGGGTTAAAAATGAGACTCATGGACTGTCTCCAATCGATTTTTTGAAAAACAGAAAGAAACACGCGTATGCAACTCCCCCCTCTCCCAAACACTACCTGTGTAACTTTTCATAATTGAAGTGTTCCAAAAACGCTATGTTGGACAATTTTTGATGCTGTTACCGGACGGGATGTTCTGGAGCCCTCCCACTGGAAAATTTTTGAAATTGAAGTCCTAAAAATGAAGTTCTTATACAATACTCCATGGTATTAAAAAAAGGATTTCAAAGACTACTGTCGCAAAAGATTCTCCCACTTAAACACTGCAAACTATAATTTTCAAAACCAAAATATTGACAATCTTTAATGATATTAGAGAAAGGGGATCGGAGGCTCTTTGTTCGAATATTTTCCAAAATTAAAGTCTTAAACACATGAGTGTAAGACCATATTTGGTAACGTTAGGAACACTGCAGTTTCTCAAAATTGAAGCTCCAAAAACGCAATTTTAAAGGATTTTCGATGTTTTTTTTAGGAGATTGGATGATTTTTCTTGGAAACTTTGCGAAAGTGAAGCAGAAGAAACAAAATTTGAGGTACTCTGTAATAACTTTGGCTAGAGAGAGGGCTTCGGAGAAGAAAAATTTTGAGAACTAATAGAAAAATTGAAAAAAAGAAGGGGGGAGGGAGGGGGATATATGAAAGAAAGAGGATTGTGTGAGGACGGGGGGGGGGGAGGCACACAATTCACTGCTAATAATCTGAAGCTGTTGAGAAAATTTAAATGTCAACATTCCTCTTTTTGAAAGAGAAATTAAGGTTTTTTCCCAACATTCTTTTTTTTTTTTTTTTTTTGTCCCTTAAAATAACTGCGTTTTCTCAATATTAGATCTTTTCTTCTCTTCAATAATAAAGAATATTTTTTTCAAAACATCCACTCGGCATTTTATGGGGAAGGTCACCAGTATTGTGCCCCCCCCCCGCCCGGATGCACCACTACAGCAAAATGTCCGGGATTCGGAGATTCTATTGATATTTTTTTTTTTTGGACTTGATCAGCCTAGTTGTTTCAAAATAGAAGAATTGGCATTGATATACGAATAAATACCCAATTACAGAACATGCAATTATTCTATACAATAACGCAGCACTGAGCAATAAATTGTTTGAGAAATTTCTTTATTTGCATGAAAATGAAATTATGACTTTTTTTTTCAAGCGGATAAAATTCCTTTAATTGTTAGTATGAGCAGTTACATTTTACCGCACTAGCCACGTGTGATACACTGGATTCAAGTAAATTTTCTAGTTAGCAGCTATGAATGTTTTTTCCCTCAACTGCATTTCTGGGTGAAATATACTAAATTATTTTTTTTCAAAACCCAACCAAAAATTTTGGGGGTGCGGCGCACCACCGTAAATCCCCGTACGCCCGTCATATTAACCCACACTGTGTTTCAAAAAAAAAAATGTAAATGCATTTTGGTGTTTTTTCCCTTTATAAGAGCACTATAAGTATTATACCCTCCTTCTCCGGAAAACTTTGAAATGACGGCCTGATGCTGGGGGTGGAGGGCTACCCTGCGGTGTGGTACAGCATGCCTTTTTAATTTCTTTTTTAAATTCCAATTTGAAGCAAACCTTTGCTCAAAAACTTGTTATCTGCTGGGACCACAACTTTCGTCACATTTCAAATTTTCATTCAGTTTGAAAGCTAGTGGCAGGAAATAAAGGCCACTTTTTTGCAATTGTTGTTTTAAAATGTAGAATCTCCAAGTTTTATGACGGAAGCTACAGAAATGTATATGTACAACAGAATAAACATGCCAAAAAAATAAGGGTTCCAAATATCTTCCGAAGGAGATATGTGCCATCAAAGTTTAGGGTCTGAAGTTTCAAATGATCATAAAAATCGGTTGATCGATTCGTTTGTGGTTCTCACTAAAAGTATTATTTTTATCAATATTTTCTTGAAAATAAATTTTGAAAATATAGTTTAAAGAATGCCGATAAAGGGCGCCTTAGACTTTGGAGTAACGAACAACTATTTTTTTACCGCTATTTTTGAATCTCATTAAATATTTTCGAATGCTTGTACTTGAACTTAAATTTTCAGCCCAAAATCAGAATTATGGGGAGTGATTAAGTTGCGCAAATTGAACTGTGTTCGGAAGTTGAAATACACTGTCACAAAAAAAAAAAAAAAAACACATTCACCTGGAAGGAAACGAGCGATCTTCATGAAACTTAAAATGCTTACGGCTTATGAGAAGATAAGGAAATGATTACAAATTCAGTAATAAAGATTGTTTTATTAAGAAGCTATGACGCAATTTCGGTTACAAAACCGTTAGTAGTTTTGTCTCCTCTTGCAGCTATACAAGACGAAACACGGCGTGCTATGGAATGAAATAGGTTACCTATGACCAATGGGACTAAATCCGGATTCATCGTTGAAGATAATACGCCTTCTTTCTGTCACAATCCAGCTAATCAAGTACAGCGAAAATCCAATCTATCACAATGGACGCCGATTCGAGATACTAGCGTCTTCCAACCTACTCCGCATTGTTTTTCTTGATACCATCAGTGTCTTGGAAGGTGTTAAACGGCATGGAACTAATATTAGCGATTTTGTTAATACGGTAGAGGGCGCTCTTATGCTGTGCGATCTTCACACTCACTTCTGTTTTTAGAATGCCTTAACCGACCGCAATGGAGTAATTAATTTTCGCCTATACTAAGCTACTACCATATCGCTCCGACCGAAGTAGCGGGAGATATGCCCGTACAACCAACCTTTCTGAGACCTACTGGAGCTGTGTGATGAGGATAAGTTTTAAACCAGAAGATAATTAAGTCAAACTATCAAACCGTTCATAAAAATCGCAGAAACAAAGCTAGAACCATTTTGTCCAGAAACATGAAGATCGCTCATTTACGATTGTAAGCATGTTGCTTGCAATTCATTTTCTTACTTTTTAAAACGCTTATGTTCAAACCAACGCAGGAAAGCGTTCTTGATTTTTTTTTCCTTTAAGGAAAGTAGAGTTAACTCAACTGAATGCTTTTTTTACTTCAAGTAGCAGGTCAAGTTGAGCTCTAGAAACTTAAATAAAACTGAACCACATCGTCAACTGTTTGTAGAATGTCACACTACAGAAAGTGACACAACAGATAAATCTTGAAAACATCTCAAATACTGCAGCTATGTTGAACATTTAGCAACTAACTGGCAAGCTTGGGCGTAGCCACAAGGGGACAGGAAGGGGCAACTGCTCCTCCCTAGAAGATAACCTCCGGTTCCCACGATCTTCCTTCCCAAATGTCACCAAGATAATTTAAAATTGCAATTTTAGGGCTTCAATTTCAAAAAATTTCTGGAGAGCCACATAATCCCTTTTCCTGCTCGCATCTGACCTGAAAATGTTTCTTTAGGGAAGGAGAAAGACTATAATTTCATTAAATGTTCGAGGACCGCACTGGCAGGGGGGGGGGGGCAACTAAAAATCCCTATCTGGTTGCATCTACGCCAGGGCCGTGTCCAAGGGGAGGGTTTTAGGGGTTAAACCCCTCCCATTGGGGGAAAATAATGATAAAAGCAATATGAAGAAAATGATATTTAACTTATAGTGTTAATGTTTATGTCACTGCTCTTTTTTTAAGTCATTTTCTTTGATTTTTTTTCTGCAATTTACGAGTGCCCACTCTTCACCAACTGAAATTATATTTTAGAAAACCAGTTGCAAAAGAACCACTGAATACAAAACATCCAATGGGAATATTTTTTGGTATACAGCATGTAAAAAAAAATATTTGTGTGAAATTTTTAATACCATTTGCAATATGCAATGTAGTTAACAGATAAAAAGGCTTGTTTCTGAAGAAGCTGTAAAACAACATTCTATCCACTAGCGCAGCCGGAATTTGGAGAAATAGGGGAGGGGTCACAAACGTCCCTACATGTATATAGTACTATTGCTTGTTATCTCTTCCTAGGAATAGTAATGTGCTTTAAAATTCAATGGCTCTGGTCCCTAAAGTACTCCATTGCTTGATTATAACCATAAAACAGGAATGAATTATTTGGTACAAGAGGTGTTTTCATGCCACTGCGAGAAATGATTTTTAAAAGATCTTTGAAACCCCTCCCTTTGTGAAATCCTGGACACAGGCCTGATCTACACTTGCCTCCTCCTAATGGCAATCCTAGCTATAACCATGCTGGCAAAGTTTGGTGAATTTTGTGACTACTGCCTTGAAAAGTAGAAAAAAAAAAGTAGGGAACATTCTCCAAACATCCCCTTTAAAAAACTTATGTTCATAATTTTAAAAGATATTACGAAACCAAGTGTATTTTTCTGAAATCCAGAAAATGATTGCAGTCTTGAACTGCCAAACCAAAACTATAATTAATTGAGAAATAGTACCTATAATAATTAATCAACTATGCCATGGACTGAATTTCAGTAAGACAAACTCAGAACCTCCACATGACGCCCAATGGCTTCTATCTAATATTACAACATTAAAAGGTAAATTGCACGGAACTGTACTACTGTGTGAAATAACTGGAAAGTTTTCATTTTTGTCATCTATCCTCATTAAGAAACTTATTTCTTTGGTTTCTTGTTGAAGATAAAGCAAAAAAAAAATTGCTTCCCTATTGTTAGTATGGAATGAAAAACTCATTCTTTCAAACATCTCAAAAACTCTGCAGATACAGTATTTAACCTTCCCACAGAAGTACAAAGGTTTCAAGGAATCCTTTTTCGATGCAAAATCAGTGAGCTTACGGATAAATAAGACATCTGAGAAAAGAAACAAGACAGAATAAAAAAGAAAAATTAATTTGAATTTTGTCATCTTGAAACCAAATTATGTTTTTCGCAATCACGAGTGTGTGTGTGTGTATGTAAGCGTGTGTGTTTGTGTGTGGGGGTATGTGTGTTTGTGTGTAGGGGGTATGTGTGTGTAAGCATGTGTGTAGGGGGTATGTGTGTGTAGACGTGTGTTTGTGTCTGTGTGCAGGCATGAATGTGTGGGTAGTTGTGTGTATGTTTGTATGTGTGTGCGTGCGTGTGGTTGTGTATGTATGCATGTGTGTGTAGGATATGGATGCAATATGGAGACGGTTTTCGCTGTAGGAGCAGCATCGTGAGGAGCAGTTCGACGGTGATGCTGCAGAGGGCGGCGTGGGGGGGGGGGGGGGGAATAAAATCATAGGAATTCAAAACAGTCAAATGAAAGCAATAAGCAATAGTGATTGCTCAATAAACAGTTTAAAAAGTAAAAATAGCAGATTCACCAAACAACTAATGAGAAAATGACAAACCATTAAAAAACAAATAGGTTCATGTTTTGCATTGAAAAGATGAGTCTTTGAAACCTCAAAATAAACAAGTGTCTGCAGTGTCCTCCAAATTTGCATTTTAATGTTGCAATATAATCTTTTACTAAATCTCATATCCAGCTATTCACATAGCAATTGGTAAAGAGTTTCAAAGTGTCACTTATAAAGAAAAGTTTAATATAGATTTAAAATAATTTACTTGAAATGTACATATTCTGCTAACACAATAAAAAGGGCATTTTGAAAATAAATTAATTTATAGTACTTACATACATTTTTTATATTTACACACAAAGAAATAATATAAATTCATAACTACATTTCATTTAGGAACAGAAGAACAACAGACTTTCTTTTGTCTTATCCAAAGAAAAACTTTTCACAGCAACAAATAAAGAAAAACAATAAGTAAAATAATAACAGTGAGTATATGGCAGTACATTAAAAAAAAAAAAAATAATAATGATAATAATTTATCTCAACCCTCTTGCATGTTATTCTTGGTCTGGACAAATACATTATCCATGCATTTTGAGTTGAAAATCATAAATACATATAAATTATCTTAACTACAGTATTTCTAATACAGTAAAACCTGTGAAGTTGACTGTTTTTTCTCAAGAGCCAAATTACTTAATATTTTACAATGAAGGAAAATTTTTAAAACATGACCACCTAGCTTGATAACCTTTCGATATTGACCACTAATATACACCCAATTTGTGTATGAGTATTGTAAAATCCCTATGTGAGCTGATCACTTGATTATTTGTTTTATTTTTTTGAAATTCATTATATTTTTAGGAATTATTTATACAGAATAAGAAACTTTTCAGAACTAATAAGATATGCAACTATATCTTAGATAATTTTTAAACAAAATATTTAATAAATTTTAAAGTAATGTTTAAAATTAAAATAAATAAAAAAACTATTTTAATTGCCAAAAAAAAAATGCATGGTGTAAAAAGATTGCAATACTGGGAAGAAAAAAAAAGAAAGAAAAAAGAAAAGAAAACTCTACCTACTAAAAGCTAACCACCTGTCTAATTTGAATGTTCAAGTTCTGCACCGTAAGAAGTTGACTTTACAAGTTTCATTATATATGCATTCTTTAGTGAAACTAATCTTGCTTGATGTCAAATGAAAACTGTACTTGGAACTAATTATGCTGGCTTAAACAAAATAATCGATTTAATGCATTTTTCTGTAACAAAATAATTATCTTATTAAAAAGTTGTTGATTATTAATGGCTTTCTTTGTACACCTATAATAATAAAACACTATTAATAAAAATATGAATCTGATTTAATAATATGTAATTTGCCAAAGTAGAAAAGTAATGATTTAGACATAATTATAACTAATTTCAAAATACAAAGTATTTTTTATCAAAGGAATTAAATAGTTATCATTCTGAGCTACATATCTGCGGGTCTCAAATGTGTCACAACTGGACGACTGACATTTTTTTCCATTCCAATAGGAATGACAGAATGTTCAGGCTTACCACTGCTGTCCGAGACAACTGTATGTTCTTTATGAACTACCATGTGCTTCTTCAGATTACTGAGCTGATTAAATCCTTTCCCACAAACATTACAAAAAAATGGGCAATTATTGTTATGTATCACTAAATGTTTTCTCAAATTACTAATTTGGTTGAATTTTCTTTTACAAGTGCTGCATTCATAGGGGCATTCGCCGGTGTGTATGATGTTATGCCGTTTCAAAGCAGCCTTAGTCTTAAAAGCTTTATCGCAGTTATTACAAGCATATGGGCGCACACTGGAATGAACGTACATGTGTCTCCTCATGGTCCCACTTTGCTCGAACTGCTTATTGCATATACTGCAGGAAAATGGCTTAGATGGCGACTTTTCTCCAGTTGTGGTTTCATCGGAAATAGCAACATCAATGTAGCTGTATCTATACCCACATGCTGTGCAATCATACTGGAGATCTTCAATATGGACAAAAGTCCTGCTTTCAAAATTTTGAACAGGTTGTAACTCACTTCCACAAGTAGGACATAGAATTTCAACTGCAATGGACATTACTGGACCACAAAGCTCTCACAATAATACCTGTAAAACAAAATATTCAATGTTTAGCAATGTGGTAAACTGCATTTAGCATAAAAATTTAAATCCAGTACAATTTCAATAAATCTATTTTATAATTAATCCTAGAATTCTCCTTTGCACGATATGAGAGGAGTTCAAATCTTAAATTATCTTAAAGCATATGATAACAAAACAACAGTTTTGTAGCTTTTTGTACACAGAGTTAATTTTTAAGTTTGGAAAGTTTCAATCCAAAACTGGATGAAATGTTCTCAATTGATGCTGAAACACATGAGCTATATTAGTTTTTCTAAAAACTTTTCCACCAAACGTTTGTTGAGACATCTTGAACTAAGATACAACTTCAAGGATATGGTTCAGATTTATCTTCACAAACTATTAGGGTCATTCTCAGAAAAATCAGGACTTAGTGTTTCTGGTTTTTACTATAAAGAATAAAAGTTTAGAAAATAATTCAAGTGAATTAAACACTGCAATACAACTGATGGAATATATTGAAGTTGCTAAATGAGAAAAAAAATATTTTATTTATTATATAAATTTTGGTTACAGAATGTGATTTATCACATTTGTGGCCTGTAACCACTTATCTTTTTTTTTTTCCATATTTTATATTTCATGCACCAAACAAGAAATTAGCCATTTAAGCTACATTTTTATATTTTCGATCAACAGGGTTCATATTCAATTTCAGAAATAAAATGGAGGAGTTTTGAAGGAGTAAAATGAGGTATTGAAGGAGTACTAATGGGCTATCATTAAATAATGTCACAATTTTTTTAAACATATTTGACCCCCTCCTCCCTTTATCACAAAGTGTCACACTTCACCTAACTCGTCCTCTCGTTACATGTCATTTTGTTAAACATACTGTTACAATAACTGTGTGATGTCACTTTTTGTCACCCTCTCTCTTCCCCTTGTCTCAACTTCATGAGCCCGTCTTCCCCTCAAGGCATGACATCACTTGTGGATGACCTTTTTTACAATATCTAACAGCAATTTACTAAACAATTGTTTTTTAATACACTCACTGAACATTGTACATCTACTTACGTAGTTTTAAATATTTAAATAATAATTAGACAACCTGACTCTAGCTGCTGAAAGTGTGATGGAGGGAAAAACAATAATCATAAAACTTGAAAAAATACACAAGCACCATTTAACCCGTTCGCACCCAGCGTCACGCGGACGCTACGCAACGATTCCTCTCCTATCAGCCCAGCGTCACTTATCCGCTACGCGCTCTGATCGACGCTGTAGTCCCAGCGTCACGTATATGCTTTCTCGAAATGGAAGGATTGAATTGAATATTTAAATGATACTAGATGGCGCTAAATGGCTATAACTTTGATCATATTCGAGTCACATGGTATTAGACCTTCATGTAGTTTCTTATTTGGGCCTCTCAATGGGATAGATTTTTTTTTTATATAAACAACAGTGAATCACTGCTCTGCGCATATGATTTATGAGGTCTCAATTGCTCTTGCTTATATCTTTGCTTCTCTTTTTTTACGAGTAATTGAAAGAGGTATACATCTAGCTGAATAAATTATGGGGGAGGGAAGGAAGGTTAAAATATTTTCGCGTATGTGTTCCAGACTTTTGGGATTCCCCGTTCGATGAGACTACAGGAATGAGTTCAAGAGGCCTGAAGTTTATGATTATTTTTGAATCATTTCTGATATTGTTCTTCTGTATTTATTCTTTTTCATTTGGGGATGGGAAGTTGCAATAAAAATGATTAGCGAAGTGAGTGAAAGGGAATGTTTTCGAGTGAATTATGAAGCAGTTTTGAAACTTGTCGCGTGGGAAATATAACTAGTTTAAATTCGTTGACCTAAGTTGTTTTAATCAAAATTACATAAGGAACATATTTTTTTGCTACATTTCTTTTTCTTTGATTCCACACTCACGATGTCAAACTCTAACTTTGTTTTTGTGCACATATCATTTAATTTTGTGCACATGGTTAAAGTTTTAGTATTCTACTTATTTCGTTCCTTCTAATAATGTAATAGTCTTTATATTAGTAATTAGTAATCAGTAGTACATTGTTTAAACAAAATTAAAATTTCAAGCCATTATTTTGAGATGCTGATTTTATATGAATATTTTTGTTCAGTTAGGCTTAACTGCTGTAAATGCTCGGGCTGATGGCGGCGTTCCATTTCAGAACGTTCGGTCCCGTAGCTGCGCTTCGTTTTCCGAGCGCTGGTCCTCAAGGGGTTAAGCTTGTTTTACTTCACTTATGAAATGTTTGAGTCTTCTAATAAAATTTTCACCTTCAACTTTTAGGACTTAACTACGATCAATTTGTAAATCACATCTTTATGAAAAAAACATAAATGCACAAAATCACTACATTAAAATGGCCCTTGTGACGAAGTTAGTTGTCAATCAGAGTATTGTAAGTTACTTCATAGAGGAAGACTATGTAGTCTTGAACTAAAAAAGAAGGAGTTTTGAAGGAGTTAAAACCAAAATGAAGGAGTTTGAAGGGCCCTTCAAAAAAATTTCCTAAATGAAGGAGTATTGGAGGAGTTTTGAAGGAGCGTACGAACCCTGATCAAGTACACATTTAGTGCACACTTCTCAAAAATTTAGTTAAACTTAATTTTCATATTTATTTAATTGCAAGCTTAATGCTTGTAACCAGAGAAATAGTCACATCTGTGGGCAGAAAAGAAAATGCCAATAAATTCTTCCATGTTGCGGCACCAAACTGTATTGGTTGAAGGATCAACTCTCAAGAAGCCATTTTGTTTAGTGGGACAGAAACAGAAGCTTGCTTTGAGATTTCTGTGACTTTATTCAATGTTTGCGTACTTGATTTAGAAAAAGTAAAGATCAACTCATCACATCTGCGGCTCATAAAGATTTAAAATAACCAGGTAAGATAAGATAAATAAATACCTTTGTGCTGAATAGTAAAGTCAGAACAAACAACGTAAGTAGAAGCGGTAATTTACAAATTTGTGCTTCTACTTACGTTGTTTGTTCTGACTTTACAGGTAAGATATTACAATAATTCAGCAAATTGATAATAATAAATGTAAGATATTTTTTTCCAAGTTTCAAGTCAAAACTTCAAAAGCACATGTTCTTCAATGTAGAAAATGGTTATTTTTATCACATCCGTGAACATCATATCTGTGGACACAGTTTGTCAATGGATGTGGCACTAACAATGTAATTTTAAAAACAAATATTTTAAAAATTAAAATATTTGCTCGCATGGGCACCCATATTCAAAACTTTAAGGGGGAGGGGGAGGGGGCTCAGATATTTTCCCCGTGGTTTAGCAGGAAAAAATTCCCCATGGAAACCGATTTCAATACAGATTAAATTTATTAAAACTTGAAAATTTTAATTTATTCATTAATGACGGATGAGATGAATAGGGTCTGGTGGGGTAAAGTGGTCATAAAATCGTAGGTTTTCAACTTAGGTGGATAATAAATACAATAAATTCTTTAAACACTTCAACTTTTTTTGTTGTTATTTTACATTGCATTATAAAAGAACACGATACATTGAATTTCAGGAAAAAAATATTGATTTAAGTAGTTTTATAACACTTTCATTTCCCATTGTATTTATGACCACTTTACCCCATGGGGTGGGGGAAAGTGGTCATAGCATGGGGTAAAGTAGTCATAGTTATAAACAGCTGCAAAACTGTTGCAAATAACCCTATTTATTTGTATATTTCGGTTATTTTTATAGTTACAAGTATATGTACGAGTATATGCGGGTATGCACGAGTATATGCGGGTATGCACGAGTATATACGTGTCGTGTAAACATGAGTAAACATGTTCCTATATGAATAAATACATGTATACATCAGATGCATGCATGTGCCTACTCAAGTATATTCGTGTATGCACGAGCATATAAGTATGTATACGTGATTGCCTACAGGGTTGTATACGTGTCTACACGAGTATATACGAGTCACGTGTATATGCGAGTATATACGCGCACAAACGAACATCATTTGCGTGTTTGCACATGTATCTCGAGTATATACGTGTATAGTCAACGTATATACGCATATATAAGTGTACATAGATACACTACTGGCCATTAAAATTGCTACACCAAGAAGAAATTGCCAGAATGAAGCTAAATTTTACACACGTGATAGTAAAATTGACATTAGAAAGTGATTACAAAATTAAAGCAAATTGATCATTTATGGTTGGAAAAATCTCGAATAAATGGAGGTTTAAGTTCCCTGCTAAGCCACCTCTAGCGTGAATGTACGAAGCGATACAATCGGACATTGAAACATAAGACTCTTACGATATCTTGCGTCATCTCGTACCACAGTTGCTGTAAACGTGCCACTCATCCGATCAAACTCATACGTGTTATCACTCACGACGGGGCTCCCAGGAGCCATTTTTTAACATGACAATGCTCGGTCACACACAGCAAGGGTGTTAAGGGATTTCCTCTTCCACATTATCACTTTTTCTGGTCTGCGCGATGCTCTGGTCTGCGATTTGTGACTTGTCACAAATCGAGCATATCTGGGATCACTTGAGACGGTAAATTGGACAGCCTGTAAGTTTGATCGAATTACTGGCGCGTTTGCAGCAACTGTGGTACGAGAAGACGTAAGGCATCGTACGAAACTGCTGTACCTCAATGCTCGACCATATCGATTCTTGAATTCCAACTAGAGGTGGCGCAACAGGGTACTTAAACCTCCATTCATGTGAGATTTTTCCAGTAATACTTGATCATTTTGCTTTCATTTTGTAATCGTTTTCTAGTGTCAATGTTGCTATCATGTGTGCAAAATTTTGTTTCATTCAGACTATTCCTTCTTGGTGTAGCAATTTTAATGACAAGTAGTGTACTTACATACATATATACGGGTATACACGAGTTAATTCGTGGATATATCCAGTGCGTGTTTGGTGCGTGTCTACTCACGTATATATATGTGGAAGCAAGAGTATATACGTATGCTTACGTGTAAACACGATTCTATACCTGTTAGACGTATATACGTACATTTACGTGTAAACACCAGTACATGTAGCCACGTATATCTACGAGTATATCCGCTAATATACATGTATGCTTACAAAGTGAATCCTAGATCTTGGGCAAAATTTAAGTGGTGTGAAAGGGGAGGATAAGAAGCAAAGAATCATAAGGAACTTATGGTCGCTGACGCACTACATGCACAAAAGATCATAAACTGATGTTAGCAAAACAGTTCACAAATTTGTTACACAAAGATGATTTTACCCGACATTTAGTTTTTAAGAAATATTTAGAGCAGTTGTTAAAAAGTAAGGCCCGTAGTAGCTCTAATACACACATCGCAACAAAGACGCAGCGACTGATGAAAGTTTTTCAAAAGTCTCGTTACAGATGCCGGCCGCAAAAAAAAAAAAAAAATCATCAATCACTTTCAAACTTTCTTAAGTCGTTGTGTAAAATTGTCTTTTTGTAATATATTTGTGACCTGTTTTGCATCCATTAGTTTGTGGCTTTGCGTGCATGTAGCGCGTCAGCGTTGAGTTTGTGGCGATATATTTCTTATCCTCCTCTCTAACACCTTTTAAAAATTTGCCCAAGAGTTTAAATTCACCCTGCATACATGTATATCATATGCTAGTATGTAAGTGTCTGTACATACTCGCCGAGTACGTACGCGAATCTACCTGAGTATATAAGTGTTCGTATATGCATGAGTATAAGCGGGTATATACGTGTATAGTCGAATGTATATCTGTATAGATATAAAATACTACGAGATACCCAAATACGTGTTTATTGGTGCATTTATGTGAATACGTATATCTACGTGCCTACACGAGTATATGCGTATGCATGCGCATATACTCATATATTTAACCTTGTTTACTGTAAAAACAATACATATTAAGTGAAATTAATATTTAATTTATATCTGCCTTGTACTTAAAGATTAAGTGACTTTAGAAGAACAATATTCGTTAAGCCTAATATTATGACCACTTTACCCCATCTTACTAAAATTGTTCTAAAAAATTATTCAAAATAGATTCAGCTAACTGCTAATGAGTAAGAGTTCATGAGACATGTAGAAAGCTTCCTGCGCAGTCACACTGTTCATAATTCTAACAAACAAAATTTCCCAAGGAAGTTAAAAAAGGTGTTTAGATTTTAAAAAAATTCATAATCACACAAAATATTTTTTTTACCAAATAAAATTTTGCCAGTTGTAAAATTTTGTATTCAAAATGTAGTTTCTAACTGCACTACTCTAAAATAAAATTTTCACATTCATTCGAACATTTATTTCCATGTTATAGCCATTTCTTTGAATTATGACCACTTTACCCCATTGACCACTTTCCCCCACCAGACCCTAAATGTTTTTACATTTTTGCAAAGAAAAAGTACTAACAGCAAAGAAGTTTTAATTTCTAGGGGGAGGAAAGGCTTGAGCCAAACTTGCCCCCCCCCCCTCCCCTTATGGGCACCCTTGTTTGCTCGCTTGATCTGAATCACTGCAATAGCATTATTACTTTAGGATAGATCTAACTCAATCTTAAATACTTAACATATTAGGAGAAATTTTATTTTTTTTAAAATCTGCAGCAAATTTCCTTTTTTTTCTGAAAATGACCCTGAAGATGACTGATGAAACTTAAATGAATTAGGTCGGTTCAGGCTGGCTTATTTAGAAACGAAGAATAATATTAGTTTAACGGAAAGGTTAATTATAAAAGGGAAAAAAAAGTGACATCAAATACAATTAGATAATTCATAAGTACCTAAACAATGAAAACTCAATGTAGTAAAAAAAAAGGCACATAAATCCTACCTGCCATAAAGTATTTTTAGATTGATAAAATGCTTAAAGATTATTGTTTTAGTTATTTTTGGAAACTGGATTGAACAGTTTTTATATCCATTTCTATTTACACACAGTACCTATTAGTTGAAAGGAAAATTTATAAATTTATTTTAATTAAATTTATTAATTTAATTTTTAATTAACTTGATTAGTATGATGTGCCAATTATGGTTAAAGTATTTTATCAGCATGACGAAATCTTATGAGTTTATATACTCACTGTATTTGATAATAATGTCAGTACATGAAATACACCGCCAGCTCAGTCAATTCCAGCCGAAGATTGCAGTTTTGTTTTTGGCAGAGGCGTAACTTGGCCTCGAGAAGTGGGGGGGGGGGGACTTTTTTTTCCCAAGGGAAATTTGATTCATATTCTGCCATCCAACTAAAATAATGCAAAATAGTTGTGCTTAGGTTTTGTAATCCTAAAGAACAGATTCCTTTTTCTAAGTTGCGTTGGCTTTAATTCACGAATAACTTCATGAATTAGAAAGTTCAAGGAATTCTAAGTACTTTGGAAATGATTTTTTTTTTCTTCAGAAGTTGTTTTCCATGATCCTAAGAATGAAGAATCTGTACAGTGTACACACCCTGTAATAAGTGACCTATTCCCTGAACCAAACTGATATTCTATTTCAGTGGCGCAACCAGAAAAAAAGTTTTTAGGGAAGAGGGCACATTGAAAATGAGAAGAAAAATTTAGATCTGATAAGATATGAATGATTCAGGCAAAAATTTTGCAGTATTTGAGCTTTAAAAACCCAATTTTAGACTTCTTCACTGATGCTAATGGGACAAAAGGTACAGGGGTCTCAGTGGAATTTCCAGAAATTGAAGCCTTAAAAGCGTGATTATAGGCCATATTTGTCGATGTCATGATAACGGATGGAGCTCAAGGTCTGTTCCCGATTGATTTTTTTTATAGGTCGAAATTAATCCCTCCTCCCCCCTGCGTTCGACATAGGTTCTGAAGCTCTTACCTGGTAAAATTTTTTAAATTATGGTGTTAAAAACTAAAGCAATGTTTTATATTCTGCGGCTATCACTTAAAATTTTTGAAAATGTAGTTTAAAAAACCTAATTACTTATGATATTGGAGGAGGACGGTATAGGGACCCTTGGTCGAATATTTTCTGAAATTCAAATTTTAAAACCGAGATTGTAAGGTCATATTTTTTAATATTATGGCCAGTAATTATTTGAAATTAAAGCTTCAAAATGAAATTTTAAGCGATTTTCGATGTTGTTCAGTAACTTTGGGCTTTCCCCTGGAAAATTTGCAAAATTGAAGATCTGAAACATAAAATTCAGATGCTACATAATGCTTCCGGTGTGTCTGTGTGTGTAGGGGGGGGGGGACTTCGGAGGAGCAGCATTTTGACCGTGTTCTTATTTTCAGATTGAAAAAAAAAAAAAAAGACGAAATGCTGTGGTGCAGTTTAAAAACATATAAACTATAGGTTGAAATTACTGATTGGTGGTTGAAGACAAGGATACAACTTTTGCATATAATTCATAACAACTGCATTGGTAATATACAAATTACACTTGTCAAATGATCTATATTTTATTATCGTTTGAAAATAAAATATAGATCATTTGACAAACAATTTAAAACAATCATTTGCTTAAAAATTAGGGATGAAAAATAATAACTCTGCTCATGGCTCAAAAAACTTAGGGGAGCACTTGCCCCATATAACGCCCCCCCCCCCTTAGTTTACGCCAATGGTCCCCGGCTAGAATCGACTGAGCGGGCATCAGTATTTATGCTTTAGCCCTGGCTATAGGCAGGGGCGGACTGGGGAGGAAATTAGGCCCTGGCTGTTGTCAAATCAACCGGCCCTTGAGGGGGGGGGGGTACTGCAGGGAATCTGAAAAACTTGCATTCTTATGCGAGTAAATACCGTAAATGAGCTTTGCAATAGCAATTTTGCAGTTTTACGATTATAATTTACAAAATTTTATTAATTATATCATTATATGCCTAACATTAACTGCTGGATCAAAAGAAAATTTATTCTTTTCATGTTGTGTTCCTTTAAATTGATTAAACATGAGAAGGATAACATATTTTAAGAAAAGAAAGGCTTCTCTTCCTCTTCTTTTTTTTTTTTTTTTTTTTTTTGAACCATTTTAAAGTATGCAATTAAATTTAAAACAAATGATTAAAAAGCATTATGAACAAAATAAAGAAATATTAAATGCATAGTTATCAAAGAGAATAACATTTTTTTTTTTCTCAGTTATTACATAAAGTCCACCTCTGTGAAGATTTTAGCATAGTTAAAATATTGTATGGGAGAAAAAAATATTTTGAAACTTAGTTGAAAACTTCTTATTTGATTTTAACTCACTTTGTCTTTAAATAAAAAACTCTTACATTTTCTAAAGAAAAATTCGGTAGCCTTCGGACCTACAAATTGAATCTGCTTTATTTTTCTTTTTCTTCAAGAATGAGAAAAATTGAAATATTCAACAAATTTGTATTACATCGTTAAAATTGTAAAAACAAATGCCTTACCTGCTAAATTGTTGGGATTCGTTTTCGCAGTCTTCAGCACTCTTTCGAAATACAGCTCGAAATGTTTCTTTTTTTTTTTTTTGCATATCTTAAAATTCATTTAAAGTCATACATGATGAAGTAAAAAATATCCTGAGAATGAAATAAAAAAAAAAGCAAAACTAGCAGAAAAAAGTAAGTGGTATGAGCTAAAAGTTCTTTAGATCAGAGAATGATTCTGAGACCTAACCTCTCTCTTCACAACACGCAAAAAAGGCCGCCAAATTTATCGGCAGTTGATGAATTCCATTGGAACAGTAACGATTTTCCCCTAGGCTAGAGGGAAAAAAATCAGGGCCTGGGAAAAGACACATTGTCGACAGCTTTATGACGTTTAATTGTAGAAAAAGGATAGTTTGGCATTTCCGCTGTTTTGTATTGGTGTGTACTTCCCACAGTTCTGCTCCTAAAGCCCTGTGCTATATTCCCCTTCTGAGAGTGAGATTTTTAGATAAGATTAACTAGTACTGGTCGCTTTAAAATGAGTATTTTGACAAAAAACCATCGTAAAAAGAAGATATCTTGTACTTCAGATGAATCGAAGGGAATTGGAAAAAGGGGATTTTTATTGCTTTTATTGATTCAAGTGAACGTCAAGTTAAATAAGAAAAAGTAAGTTACGCGACGACCTCACTCCATTCCTGTTGTTTCTTATTACCGTTTTCTTTCTTGTCAAGAGGAACGTCTCTTCGATTAACACCATGTCCCCGCAAGAAAGTGAAAGTTTTAAGTGCTCGATTGTACAAACGACTACCTGTGAAAAGCGGCTGTGAAAATGCCCTGAAGCGAAGCAGTAGAGGTCTCCCACAGATGTGAAAGAAATTTTTTTCTTTGAAAGAAAGAGATTTTTTTTTTTGATTTCCAACACTAAAAAGAGGTTCTAGTTTTATTTAAATTGTAAGTTGCATTTACTTTTTAAAAATAAAACAAATGCTAAATCAACCCCCAGAGTAAATGACATGAAATATCCCCCCCCCACACACACACACACAACCTTTACTCAAATAGCAGCAAAAAAAAATAAAATAAAATAAACGCAAAGGTTGTCATAAAACTCATTAAAAAAATATAAAACTATACATCGTACAAACACACACATAATACACATATATGTATGAAGATGTGTTTATAAGGAGACCCCGGCCACGGCCGCGGGAGTCGAGGTGGACCCCTCCCTTCATGAAACTTGTAAAATTTCTACTGCTTGAACTCCAAACTAGGTCCCTTTGTTTCCGCAGGATCGGCAAGAGGCTATGTCAGCCTAGTCGAAAATCAGAGATCCGGCCCTAGAAAGGGTCCGGATCGGAATTGAAGTAGTATAAGTTTGATAAGTTTTCTGGGGTCCCAGTGGTCAAACTGACAAAGAGCGCGCTTTGGCTCTCGGCGGCCCTGTGTTTCCGACTACGCTGACATGGTCTCTAGTCGACCCCTACCTCGGCCCCACGAAAAGTTTATAGGTCCACAGACTTAGATAAAATGAAAAACTTTCTGCAAACACAAATCCTATTTAGAAAATTTTCTGCAAATAATTATTTTGCCTGACTCACCTTGAATAAAAAATTTAATTTGTATTCAAATATGAAAGAGACAAAAAAAAAAAAATGCTTTAAATCATTTATTTTTTTCTACAATAACATATATAGTTAGTTCTTACTTTTCACCAACTGAAGAAAACTGCCGAAACCATTATTTTTTTTTACACATGTGCTTCAAAAGGCTTTTGGAGAAAGACTTTAACAGAAAAAAACTCTGGGATTTTCTTAAAAATTCCATTAAAAAAAATTAAATCAACGTTAGCAGTTTGAAAAGTTTTTTTCTGCAGAGCCAAAAATTTTCTGCGAACGCCGTTCGCGCGTTCGTCTATATTATGCAAGACTGTAGGTCCACCACAATGCTCTAAAACCTCTCTCCGAGTTACCACCCGTAGCCCTTTGGGGCCGTAGCCCGAAAGTTTCGCACCTGTTCGGCGGCCCTCGGAGGGACCGGCCCTTCTGGCATTTGCCCAGATGCCCACATAGCCAGTCCGCCCCTGGCTATAGGGCAGTAACTTACTGAATAATGTCAGTATTTGACAGGTGATTACCATTTTCCTCACGTTTTTGATGTTTTCATCCGATTTTTCAGTATTCACTATGTCATGTCAAAAATCTAACAATGGGCCAAATATATAGCTTCTTGGCACGCGCTTTTTGCCCTAATCGAATATTCGATGATAGCACGGAATGCCTCCAAAAATTCTTTACATTTCAAATTTGTTACACAATCATAATCAATGACAAAAGAAATCTCTTTATCAATGCTTAAGCTGTGAGCTATAAATTCCTAGAAAGTTGTAAGCTCATAAAATTAGGCGAAATTGGAATTAATTTCAAAGTTGGAGTTTTGTTTTCATGTGTGAAAAATTCTAGTTGGAGAAATTTGATGAATGAAAATGAATTTCGCAGAGATTCCAGCGAATATTGACTCAAAATAGTTTAACTTCCTGTTGCAAACAAAATTATGAACTTACAACACACGAACGAAATTTAACAAGCAAATCTTACAACACATTTTTTTTTTTCAAATTCGCTGATGATTAAAAAACAATTTGAATTCGATCGAAGAAAATAGGTAAAAAATATTTTCAGGTGTCTAAATGTCAATCTATTTAGTTTTTTTCCTAGCTCCCCTAGAATTCAAAAATTATCACAATTTTCGAGCTTTGTGAACTTTAAATTATTGGCTGCCGAACTTACGATTTTTAAAAAAAAAAATTTAAGCAACTTTTTTAACACTACTTATGACCATGCAAAAGCATCAAGATAAGTTTATATACTTACCATGCTTAAAACTGAAAAGATATTTTATCATTCCAGTTATTTAAACTTCTTTCATACTTGTCAAAAATTCAACACACATGGATAAGATAGGAGGAGTAACAATTTGTCGCATCTTAGACATCTTTTGGAAATAATATGCTAAATTATATCGCTTGAAATACCGTACATGCAAATAGACAGCAATTTTGTAAACTATTTTTTAAAACATAAACAAACATTACCATAAAGTTAGATTTCCCACCAGCCTTTAAAAGATTTCTTCTTCTAGCTTCTCAAGCTGTTAATATAACTTTCTCTTCTTCTCGGAACAAACATGGACGCAGAAGGAAACAAACGTAAACGAAGCAAAAGCCAAGATTGCTGTAGGCATGTTATCGTTGGTGCATGGGGCTTGACGCTAGTCGATTATATTCCGAAGTTAAAATTCAAATCACAAAAAAGGGCACAATAAAAACATTTTTAACCGACTATGAATATTTAGTGTTGAATTCAGAAAAAATGAGCAAGTTTTTGCATCTGATTTTTGTGTATCTTTTCGCTAAGCAGAAGGGCTCCCTAAAGTGGAATATTTAAACAGTAAACCTAAATAATAGTCGGATCTCGATAACTCGAAGCGTATAACTCGACTATTCCTTTATCACAAAGTTTTCCTTGGATCCCAAACTCTTGAAACAGTTGTGAAAACTTCCCATAACTCGAACTACCAATAACTCTAACGTTTTAGGCGGTCCCTTGGGACTTCGAGTTATCGAAAGTTGCCTTGCCTTATAAGGTTATTTTGCTTGTTAGTTTTATTATATTAAAAGGATTGGGTACTTGCAGTGATTATCAGTAGTTTAAAAGTCGAAAGTAAGAAGATGTAGACCAGACTTTTTCAAAATACTGAATGATGCAGCATAACATTTGTGGCGTACGTCAGACGTCAGAGAGCACAAATCCTAACTTTGTCCCCGAACCTTGAGGCCCTTTTGATTCAGTGGTTAAAGCACTCTGGGTTAGCAACACAAAGGTCCGTGGTTCAAATTCCGTCCCGAACAATCCTCCACATCGTCCACCGTCCACGTAAAATGATGACCCGGACGCCACACATTTAACGAAATGGGAATAAATTTAGGTTTATTAATTGAAGACAACAGGGCTAAAAGTCTGCCTTCTTCATCTTTTTTGAGTTGGCTAACATCTGCCTCTTGTTAGCCAGCCTCCATCTTTTTGCTGGGTATATTCGGAAAGAAAAAAAAAAAAAAAAAAAAAAGCTGCCGGTTTACTTGGAATCGCACAACTCCGTAGGCGGTTGGTGCACCAAAAAAAAAAAAGAAAAGAACAATCACGAGTGTGTGTGTGCATTGGCGGCTGGTGCACCAAAAAAGTGGGTTCTCAAAAGTAATGCGGGTGGGAAGGAGGGGGAATTAGGTGGGCAGTTCCTTAAAAACTAACTTTTTCATATGGAAATTGAGTATACTGTAGGATTTCAACGTCATTAAGGATTAAATGTCTCAAAAAATTGGAGACAGCCTCAAAATAGGAATGGATGGTCGTCACAGTACTCACACTCTCTTTCTTCCAACTCAAAGTTCCACTTGAATTTTTATGAAATAAAATCATGAGAAAAATATTTAAAGCGCGCTTATTTCGTATATATTCTTCCTTCTTTAAACACGTGAACCGATCAACACTCATTTTCCAATCGATCGTTAAATTCGAACTTAGAAAAGTATGTAGGAACCCTTTACTTTCGAACGTGAGGTGACGGCGGTTACCCCCTCCCCCCCTCACGTACGAGTCACCTATGCGCGTGTGTGTATTATGAACACAATCACCCAGGAGGATCGGATTCTGATGGAGTGGTGGACAGTACCGCTGTCAAGGGAAAACAATAAGCAATTTGTGATTCCTGAAAAGAAAAGGGGGGAGGGGTCAAATAAACTGCAGAGAGGGAAGGGAGATTAGGTGGACGGTGTCCCTAAAGCCAATTTTTTTTTTAAAGACTGGAAAACTGAATATTAATTTCTTCTTTCTCTGGCTTTTACTGGGAAAGTAGGCTAAAAAAGCTTGAAAGAAGGGTTAATGCATCTTTAAAATATTGCGAGAAAAAAAAATAAAATAATACATATATATGTGTGTATATATATCTAATTTGAATTCTGACACTTTGAATTCGAATTATGTTTTTCGCAGTCACGAGTTGCGACAGGATCCTACTCATTGGAGGCAATTGTTTCTAGAAACGGCTCATGTCCTCCCAAGCCTGCCTCTCCTCCTGGGCGGTTACGTGTGTGCATGTGTGTAAGGACTTGTTTGTGTGTAGACGTGTGTGTATGTAGGAGTGTGTGTATGCAGGACATGGACGCCACCGCCTAGGAGGAGGGGATTCCGGTGGTCAGTGCTGCCAGTGGAGGATAGGACCAGAGGAGCAGCTCCGTCCTCCGGTAGATGGCGGTGCTGCAGAGGCCCCTGGTCCATTCTGAAAAAGGAACCGGACATCAAGGACGATCAAATAAAAGCAATAAGCAATCGTGATTGCTCAAAAAAATAAAATAATAAAAAAAGGAACCGGACATCAAGGACGGTCAAATAAAAACAATAAGCAATCGTGATTGTTCAAAAAATAAATAAATAAATAAATAAAATAATAATAATAATAATAAAAATAATTAAATAAGTATCGAAAAATTAAAAATTAGAAAGTAGGGTATTGAGATTGGGAAAAATGTCTGTGGTCTGTCTGTCTGTCCAACCCCCTACCCCCCTTTGAGTGAGTAGTTCGATTCGAACAAATTTTTTTTGGTCGAAAGATCTCGGCGAGGATACCTCATTCCTATATTTCACTTTTTGATCTGAACTATTTTTCGTTCAATTTTGAACAGTTCAAGGAAACTTAACATTAGCGCCTACGAGGAAATTCAAGGCAATCCCGAACTGGAGGCAAATTTGCTTTAAACAAACTTTGTGGGAAAAAGCTTTTGATGGAAAACATGTATATAAAATATCTTTTTGATTTGAGCAATTTTCCGTTCAATTTTGAACAGTTCAAATGCCTTAACATTAGCGCCTACGGGAAAACTGAAAGTCAATGTAGATTCCGCACTTGAAGGCGGATTTACTTCAAACAAATTTTGTTAGAAATAGCTCCGGACGACAAACTTCCGACTCCGAGAATTTTGGGGCACCTGACTCCGGCTCCCTGTGCCCGAAAATTTGTCGGCCTCCGACTCCCCGACTCCGACTCTGAATTCGTAGGTTTGGCAAAAATTTATACACGGAGGAAAATGACTGACTCCGACTGTTCGATATTCGACTCCGACTCTGACTCCTTTATCCCGAAATAAGTCCAACTCCGACTCCGCAAATATTGGCAGAGTTGCGGACTCTAAGGGAAATGGCCGATTCCAACTCCGAGTCTTTGAATTTATTACTTTCGACCCCCGAATCTGACTCTTTTATCCCAAAATGAGATTGACTCCGACACTGGCTCCACAGTTATGGTATTTACTGTGGAATAATTATTGTTAATATGATTTGTTTCTATTTTCACTCTAAAAATTTAATTTATGTATTCAGTTTTTGGCGGAGAAAATCGGAGTCCTTTATGTTTCTACTTAAAAATATGCGCAGACGATTTTTTTTTCGACAATGAAAATTATTTCTTTAGTTGACATTTTATTGTTTATATTTCTTTTTGAAATTTTATTAATACATTTTTAAAATTATTTCTTGGCAACAGGGGAAAAACAAACGATTTTTTTTTTTTTTTTTTGATATGATGTATTTATTTTTATGTTTATTACACTCCTGTTTGTGAAAATTGCAACACCACGAAGGACTTACGCGAGTGAGCTGAAAATTGCAGGAAATGTAAAGTAGGGCATGATATGCAAATGATTAGAATTGCAGACGGGTAGCGCATGCGTATGCTGAGCAGCGCCCTCTGAACGGCGGATCGAACCAAATATAAATAGACGGCTGTAGCGAGGCGTGTATGATTATCGGTGGTTATATGCGAGAGTAAACGTTAACTAAATCTTTACTATTCCTCTTCGACGAAACAAAGTGAAATTTGAGCAAATTTTGCAGTTTAAACGAGGCAGAATCGTCAGCCTTCGTGAAGCTGGATTGTCTTACCGTGCGGTAGCCGCTCGTGTGCAGCGTAACAGCAGCACAATCATGCGTGTTTGGAAGCAGTGGACGGACGAGGGTCGAACAACTCGGAAATCCGGGAGTGGACCCCGAAATGTGACGTCAGCTCGCGATGACAGACACCTGGTGCGTATGGCGCTGACGGACCGCCGTACAGCTTCTTCTAGACGATTGACAGCACAGTGGTCAACAGCTACAGGTGTTTCATTGTGTGCTTCATCAATTCGAAGACGTCTGCAGCAGCGTGGGCTGCGCGCAAGGATTCCTTTATACGGGATTCCTCTCACGCAAAACCATCGCCGCCTGCGGCTACAAAGGGCCAATGTGCATAGGAGCTGGCGTTCTGACTGACAGCAGGTCGTCTTTTCTGACGAATCTCGCTTCACTTTGTGGCACCATGATGGCCGAATTCGTGTCCGGCGCTATGCCGGTGAACGGCACATTCCGGAGTGCATTATCGAACGCCACAGTGAACGAACACCATGAGTTATGGTTTGGGGTGCCATCGCATATCATGGACGATCACAATTGCTACGAATTATGGGCAATTTGAACAGTATCCGATACATAAACGAAATTTTACAGCCCCAAGCTATTCCTTTCATGCAAGCATTTCCAGGGGCTGTATTCCAGCAGGATAATGCCCGTCCACATGTCGGTAGGACTGTCAATCCTACCTTGATTCGCAGCAGGTACAACTTCTTCCTTGGCCTGCATATTCCCGGATATGTCACCGATTGAACATGTGTGGGATTTCGTTGAGAGGCGTCTCGCTCGTGATCCTCGTCCTGTTGCTTCGACAGACGATCTTCTATTGCGCATACGAACAATATGGAATACTCTTCCGCAGGCAGATATTCAAACTTTGTTTCACTCCATGCCGAGTCGTGTAGCAGCTCTTATTGCGGCGCGTGATGGCCACACAAAATACTAATTTCTATCTCTTTTAATTGTTTGTTTGGTTTGAAAATGTAATCATTTATTTGTACTATTACCACTCAACTGTATATTAAATTTCATTTAACTATGATGCTTCCTTCATGGTGTTGCAACTTTCACAAACAGGAGTGTAATTTTAACTCTTTTTTTTTTTTTTTTGAAAGCAGCTAAAGATTTTTTTTTAATGGAATGTATTTGCTGCTTTGTTTAAAAGGTACTGCTACTTTATTTGTTCGTTTATTTATTTTTACGCATCTAATTCTTTAGATGAGCAAGGCATATTTTATTTCTAGACATCGACTTAAAATATTTTTAAAAATATGGTATAAATAGTTTGCATTTTTAGCTAATTTTGAGAATTTTGATCAGATACTAGAGAGTCGATATTGGTATACGGGAAAGTAGGCTCGTTTAGTTCTGGACACAGCTTCTTGTTTCTAATTTATATGGTCTTAAAAATGTATTCTTGACAATCTTTGCTAATGCTAGAAGGGAAAAACGGCCTGGAGGGCGCTTTCCTCGACCAATTTTCGAAATTGAAACTTGGAAAACACAATTTTTATTTTTTCTCCAATACGTTAAATGTTCGGGTTTTGGGGTTTTTCCTCGAAATTTTTTCAAAATTGTTGTTCAAAAACGCAGTTTTAGACGATATTCGGTGATGTTAAGGAGAAAAGAAATCCAGGGGCCTCCTCCCGGAAATTTTTCGAAATTGGAGTACCAAAAACAATTTCATTCGACTTTTAATGATGTTAGGGGTGAGTTTTCGGGAACTTTACCCCAGTACTTATTCGAAGTTTAAGGCCTTGAACGAAATTTAAGATTATTCTAAACTATATTGGCGAGGGAGGGGGGGACGCTCATTCATAAAATTTTCGAAGTTAATTGTTAAAACGGAAATTTAGACGATCTTTGGTGATGTTACTGGGACGAGAGGTTCGGACGAGAGGTCTTCAGCGATTTTCCGATATTGAAATTCCAGAATCGCAATTTTAGATGACTAGTTAATCCACGCGAAGCATTCGCTCTCAAATGGGGAATTTTCTGATTCCAATGTAACCTCGAGATGCTATAGACTGAAACAATGCGTAGTAAAGCAGCAAAATAAATTGAAACTTACGCTTCTACAAAGTTAAACTGCGATTTATCCTGTTAAAATCAATGTTTTTTCTCCTGATTTTAACAACAACAGATACTGCCCGCCTCTGTTAGTTGAGCTCTGTTGGCCGGCGGATTAAACGATTCCATTTGCTGAAATAGGGGTGAGGAAAAATGGCTGAAGGTCGAAAGGCTTGATGGTAGCCCAACACTGAGTGGAAAATTCCACTCAGAAAAAAAAGAAAGAAAGAAAAAAAGCAGTTTTTTTGACAAAAATAACCAAGCAGTTTTTACACCATGGATTTTTTTTTCGTCATTAGCAGATATGATAAGCTTCAAAACGATGGGGTAAATCATGGAATTTGATAAATGAATAAATTAAATCTCCTGTAGCGACAGAACAACAGGCTAGAGAAATATTATATAAGATGTTCAATGATGTTATCAGGGTGTTTGGAGACTCTTCCCGGAAATATTATCAGAATTTATGTTCTAAACGGGAAGTCTTTGGAGATATTAGAGGTACGAAAAATTTGGGACCTTCAGAATTTTCCCAAAGTCCTAAAAACGGAATTTTAGACGATCTTTAATGATGGGGCAGGCTGTTTTTAGAGGGTTTGGGCTGGGGCGCACTCCTAGAAGTTTTTTGAAATCGAAGTTCTTAAGTAATTGTAAGCCGTTTTTGATGGCGATCAGAGAGAGGTAAGGAGACTTTTTCAAAATCAAAGTTTCAAAATCGTTCTTCAATAGGCTCAGTTTGATGGCGTAAAATAAGGAGATAGAGTTTGGGATCTCTCTCTCCCTTCCCCCCTTTTCTTTGGCAATGTCACTATCGTTTTTACTTGATTAAATTATTGATTAAAATGTTCTAAAAAAACTCTTCACTAGTTTTTCTTTTCCAAAATTATTTGAGTGCTTTGGTTTTTCCATAATGAAATTTTCAATTTCCAGTCTTATATTTTTATTTGTTTGACATACAAGCGTTTGCGGCCCCCGTCAAAAAAAAAAAAAAAAAAAAAAAAAAAAAAAAAAAAAAAAAAAAAACTGTCAACATTTTGAACTTATATGGTACTGTTCAGACTTATCTTAGTTTTTACACTTTCTTTTGTTTTAAATGTCATGTCTCCTGAATATCGATACAAAAATTTTGTTTATTTCGCCTTTTATATTTAAACACTTAAAACTAGTGGTGTGACTATAGTCGTGACATTTTTTAAATATTGCCTTATTCTGTTTCAACTTTTCCTCTATTGAAAACGTATTTCGGCGGCACATATATTTTTCTCTGTTTAACCGCGGTTTTCATAATGTTATTTCTTCACAAAAAAAAGAAAAAAAAGAAAGGAAAAAAAAACATTGAAATTTAAAAATGCCGGTAGCTCCTATGAAGTTATGTTTTGTTTACCTATTCATTTTTTATTTGACTGACGCTTGTCATTTAAGTTTGTACTTAATATACACTAAACACATTCTTTTCGTTAAAAAATGTTCGAAAAGTTTGTTTCAGCGTCCCTCAGTTAGGTAAATCATAATGCAGAACCTTGGATGTTCCTAAATAGTACTGATTAAGATTGCATTTACTTTCACAATTTCGCAGAAAAAAAACCCTTTTTGACACCCTTATTCAATTTGTTCATTTATTATTTCTATTCAATGTTCTTAAAATATCGAAGGATTCCTTTCTACTTTTCATCACTAAAATGAAACGGGGGGGGGGGGGGGGGGGGGGGGGAGTAGCAAAACTCTTTTTTGCGACGGCCCTGGTGCTCCCCCCCCCCCCCAAAAAAAAATGTTTGGTCACTCTCCGGCTCCGCCAATGGTTGCTTCCGACGTTCTTAAAATATTTTTAATGAAAAAGTCATATCTAAAAAATAACACATTTATAAGCGGTGAATGAGAGCAAATCCAATACTATTTCTGCACTGCTAATAAGAAGAAACTTGTTTTTCATAGGCAATCTGCAGTTGCATTTTTTGAGAATTCGATGCCAAAAAAATTGCAGAAAGAGAAACTGAATCCTCTTCATTTCCTCAATATATTTAAAGATAGCCTAAAATGTTTTTTTTTTTTTTAGACTTAAAAGTCGAAGTTTTTCCTGAGAAATCTCCACAAACCTTCTCTATTTCCTTGAAGTCACGAAAAATGGTCGGAAATTGCACTTTTGAATGTTCAATTTTGAAAAATTGAGGCGAGAGGCCGCCACGACCATCAGGGTCTCGAATGGTGTACGAAAATGTTTATGATAAATGTTATACAAAGTTCTGTAATAGACAAAGCCGCACCCAAAAATACATTTCGACGGGTCCTCAAGCCTGTAAATCCGTCGTTGCCAAACCCTCCAATATCCTCAGAGATAGTTGAAATTTGACTTCTTTTTTGGAAAAAAAAAACTCGGGGGGGGGGGGGTGACACTTGCTTTTCTTAAATGCAAATTTGAAATGAAATGAAAACATAAAAAACTAAGCATAATTTCACACACAAAAAGAATTACCGCATCCAAAGGTGCCCAGCTAGAGGGAGTCACGGGGGGGGGGGTAGGGGGGGTATTTTCCTCTTTTTCTGGGGAGAGGCTCTTGCTTGATGGGAGGGTCTTCGCGATATTTAAGGCGGTACACCCTTGCTGTTAGGAGGGCACCCCTGACCGCATCAATAACGATCATTTCAGGAGGGGCCCGGGCCCAGTGCCCCCCCCCCCCTTGGCTGTGCACTGACCTTCCCCCTCAGATAAATTGTGGATGAGCCAGTGTTTTTTAACCTTCTCTCTTTTTAGTTATTAATAATTTCTTTTATTTCTCTCCAAAAATTAGGTTAACCTATTTCGAGTTAGGGTCAGTGAAGCCATTTTAAAAGGAAACGAAAATGCGCTTAATGTGTCACTTAAAGGTGAATTTTGTTCACTAAATAGATTGTCATACATTTTAACTCAGGATTGTTAATTGAGGGAAAAGAAAAGTGAAAATAGTTAAAAAACGAGTCTTATTTTTATACAACGCTCTGCTGAATAGTAAAATTACAGCCATCATCAGGTCAATGGCTGGAAGGTGACGTCACAGGAAAATGTGCTTTCCCTTCAGTTCGCTTTCAGCCTTACGGTCAGTGTGTTCAGCCGAGTTTTGTTGAATTCTGAAGAGAATTTGTTATTTTTCATTCGAAAATGAGTAATTGCTACTACTCAGATCTTAATAGTAATGATAAGGCTATAGACTGACGTTCAGCTAATCAGTTTGTAACTTATCACTCGCAGATTAGATGAACTATTTTGATGAGAATAAATGAGAAATACTATTTTCATTATTTTTGTTGAATACAGGATACTGCAGGAGTTGCGCACCAAATTCATTAGCAAGCCGGTGAGTAATCCAATTCAAATTTAATTAATCCTTTCACGACAATGTTTTAATCGAGCACTATAATAAGATTTTTCTTGTGAAATCATTTTTTGAGCATTTCTATTATACTTGGGACCTGTTTGTCACACAGTAATCTGACGCCTGGTTTTGCTTATATCGCTGCAACTAGACCACTTAAAGACTTTCGGATTTCACTAAATGATTTGCTAAATCTTAAGGTACAACTTAGAGCTGAAAAATTAAAATTCTAAAATAAAATAATTATTTCGGTTAGGGTGAAAAACAGCAAGTTACAAATTTTGCTGCCTTGTAACAGTAATGTTAAAAGCAATCATAACGAAAATTTTGAATCAAGGCTTCTCTGAAGCAAGTCTGAAATTAGCAAGCATAAATGCTAGAGAGGAACAAGGATTAAATTTTAGCACCAATTGCTTAAAGTTTAGACACGTATATAGGCTTTTTCCCTTTTAGTACCGAGCATTTATGTATGGAAAAATAAGGTGAAGTTTCGTGAGGGTAAAGTTATTCTATTTCTGAAATACATTTACACTAAAAAGAATAAAATAACAGAATTTTTTAAAAAATACTAAGATCTTTTCATAATGCACTCAAAAGGACAAAATAACTTTTCTGGGTCAGAAAGGACAATTTAAGTATTCCTGTAGTTTACGAAAATTCCAAAAAAATGACACCACAAACGAAGAAAAGTGCGGTTCTAGTTATTACAAACCAAACTTTCCCAATAAAAAAAAAAAAAATGCATGTTTCAACACTCAAAGTTATGATTGAAAGTTTGACAATGATAAGAAATTCTCTTCATGACTAGAGCCGCACATTTCTTCGTTTGTGGTGTCATTTTCTTGTAATTTTTGAAAACTACAGGAATACTTAAATTGTCCTTTCTGACCCAGAAAAGTTATTTTGGCCTTTTGAGTGCATTATGAAAAGTGCTTAGTATTTTTAAAAAAATTCTGTTATTTAAATTTCCATTCCCAATTTTAATAAATGGCAGTTGTAACATTTTAATGTATTTATTCTATTTCATTATCCGTCAGATAATGTGTTTGCTGATAGAATGATATGTGTAATGATTTAAACGTTCTCAGATAGTAGAATCTAGAAGTTAGAGCAATCTTGTCGCTTTTGGTTTATCTACAACGAAAAGAGAAAGTTCGGCATTATTTTTTAGTTTTTTTCATGCCTTTCTTTTATTTTTAACTTCAACCTATAACATGGATTAGTTACAG